>NW_026928313.1:0-33283 GCF_032062105.1 Saccostrea cuccullata | reverse complement strand
TAACCAATCATACATTAAACCATACACATTAAGTCAATATAAATACATTGCTCAACATATATACAGTATTTTTTTTTTAGCTAATTGTATTTTTTGCCTGGTGCTGAATTCAACATATTCAAAATGGGTGCATTTTATATGTTACATGCTTGCATGTTTACTAAATATCATTATTAGTACTTCAAACCATGCAAAAATGTTTAGTATGAAACTTTCATTTACATGTGTAATAATGATTGAACTAGGAACATTTCAAAGATTCCCATTTGTAAACATAAAAGGATGAGAGAATCTTTGCAATGGTTGTTTGCTACAACTACAGCATTAATTAAACTGCTGAAATTATTGCAATTGCTTTAAAAGTCTAACTAAGAAATTTTCAACTTCAATGCAATGGCATGCTGAAACTTTTGTGTACCTTCCTCTAATATCTGAGTACAAGAAAGATGCTCTCTTTCTTTTCTGAAATGTAATTGAGTTTTTAAACAAAGACAACGTTTTTGGTGTACTCCCTCATTTTATCAGACCATTTCGTATCTGTCCCTATAACTATAATTATCTAATTTAAGCATTTAATCTTCACGGTGAAACAGTAAATGCTCATTAATTAATGACAAAGACATACAAGCACACATACAGATACAGTATTCATACATATTTTTAAGTTCCACAGGAATAGAAGTTAAACATATTCTTGATCAATGACAACAAAAAAGGCTGTTATTTAATTTTTGATTTTATATACCCAAATTCGATAAAATATCATTACCTTTTGGGGGTCTTTCCTCAAATTATATTCTCCAGAGATCTAAAATAATTTATCATGACAAAATAATTCAGATATTTAATTGTGATTTGATTTTCAAAGTGCATGTATATATGACAGAAAGAAATCATTTTCTTAAGTATATCTTTCATAGTCAATTAACCATTTCCATATAACTTGAAATTTAACACAATAAAGCTACATGACTGCAAATAAATCTAAACAATGATTTTGTTGAACTTATACAACTGTTCATTTTTGTTCCCCATTCCTATTCAGGAGGTAACTATTTCAACAAATTCAAATCTACACATTAAAATAATGAAGTTTTATTTTCACTGAGTATTTCTCTTTTCTATAGCTCTATTCTCTTTATCATGATCATCTTAAGAGGAAGTGGCCCAACTTTTGATCAGACAATCTCCAATGACAAAATTAACCCAATGATGCTTATATTGTGGAACATTTGGTTTAAAATAAGCCTAAGTAAAGTTATTGAGATGTCAAAAAAGTGAACAAACAGATGGACACAACAATATGTGATTAGACAGCTCAATTATAGTTTTAAGCTCAAGTTGACTAAAAACATGTTTCTTTTACCTCTTTGACCTCTTGAATAGGATCACTGTCTAAAGCTGAATGCAAGTGACATACACAGGTTCTGTGAAAGAACTTTGGCTCAATACATTGCTCACATCGAACCTTAATGTAAAGAAATATATTCATTTTGTAATCAAAATGTTTTAATAATATTTGATAATATGCTGTTGAACAAATACAATCAACACTGAAAAAATTGACTACACAGTTAAATCTTCAAAATGCAGGAAATGTAGTACATGTACTAGCAAGCTATAAGACTTTGTATAGCAACTTATTTATTGAAAGACTAGTAATATTACCAATGGTCCCTTTAATGTTGATGCTTTTGTGAAACAATACCGGCAGTAGCAATCCAAATCATCTGTTGATTAACATGAAAGATAATAAAGTAATGAAAGAAATAATTAAAAAGTATCCAAAGTTTAAAATTTAATTTAAAAAGTTATTAGTACAGATATCATTTATAAATACATGTACAATATCTTATTCATAAGCAATTACTGTACCACTGTTTTTTAACAGGAGTTGCCCAATGTTTTTTCTCGCTTGCATCATTTCACTCTTTTGGATATTAATATCCAAATCATCATCTTGAAGCAAACACTCTAAAAACTACAAATGAAATAAAATGTTTTCATTTCAAATAGAAATTTGAAAATAAAAGGTATTTTCCACAGAATTTAATTTGGCTCTTATCTGTACTGAAATACGAAACTTGTAAAAGCTAGAATATGAATAAATAAAATAAGAAAATCACATTACTTGAATATTCTAAAACCTTGGTACCTTACTTAATTTAACTTACATTTGAAAATGTCTTAATGTTTTTGATTGTATAAAATTATAACTATAATTTCATTGCTTTTATTTCACTATTTTGAAGAATCCTTATATGCATCAACCAAAAAAGCATGGTTAAAAACTTATCTTGGGATGAACCTTTAATCTTAACTTTTAAAGTGACATAAAACTAACATAAAGTATTTGCTACTACCTTCAAGACTATCACTCCACAGGATGTAGAATCCCTCTGACGTGGATGTTTTTTAGCATGGACATACCACTCAGTGGTGGATTCCTCGATGCCCAAATTTTCTCTACCGAATAAAAATTCTCTGAAATATTTAAAATAAGGACATAATGATAAATAGAATATTACAGACTGACCAATATTTTAAAAATATAATATGATATATAGACTTACTTCCACTTCTCTTCAATTTGTCCTAGCCTGTTGTATGACTCTCCTAATGGGTTGATGTAATACAACAATTTATTCTGAGGTTCCACGTACTGAAAATATTTTTGCTTTAAAATAATTATTATACTACAATTGTAGAATGATGTACAAGTTTTTAATATAGAAAGCTTATACTCCCCATTCAGAAACTTGCGTAATAATGTTGTGCATAATCACCTTTATGGTTTATGAAAATTTTCACGCAAGCCACTCAATTGATGACATCATAAATCAAAAAATTCGACAGTTATATTCCTTAAATATTAGGATTCTAATCATTAATTCTTAAATAACATTAAATGCTTACAATGAGGCTCCAGTGGCATGAACCTTCATTTAGTGCACCACAAATAATATCAAATTCATCCAACTTGGGCACCTATTAAATAAACAAAAAATCAATGTTATATTCACTTATTTAACTCCACCTTTATAGAAGATAAATAATGATAATAAATCTAATGATTCATTTAAATGTCTTAATTATTACAGCTGTCCTATATTTATAAAGTCACCAAAGACATCAAGATGCCAACAGTGACTTCTTTCCATAATATTGTAAACAATTAATTCTTTTAGCTAGTGCAAGGTGTATTTAATAAATGTAATCAGACAGCTTAAATTGATATCTTACCTCTGTATTAAGGAAGCCATGCAACTCTCCATTCCCTTGAAATATTGCCGTCATTATAGGGCACTTGACATGATACACCCTCTTGTTCTATAATACATTGTACACATTTGAAATTAAACATTCAAAATTTAGTGAATCATCTGATGTCATATTGTATCAGCACTAATATAATTACCGGTATAGTGCATTTAATAAACAAAATTGCCATTAATTTATATGATAACTGTCAGAAAATTAATGCACAGATTGCAGTACCAGGTATTTAGGGAATATATATCTTTTACTTTGGTATTTGCAACCTTTTCAATGCTGATTTAGCAGTCGCAAACTGAGTTTATCAGCAAGCACACAAAAAATATGCCCCTATAAAAATATAAATATTGGAATAAATAAAGATGAATTAAAAAAGATACCTCATGAGAAGAAGTCAGCAGATATATGTAAACATCAATGATCTGAAAAAAATCATTAAAATTTTTAAAAATTTTCTTTTGAACTTGATTTAATTTCTTCTGCACCCTGGGTCCTTCCCACTGCATTTTTTAATGTGCCTATTTGCAATTGTGTTATGGTAACCTATAACTTGACAAAAAGACCTAAAAAAATATATATATATATCCAAACAATGTCATAATTAATTAAATAAGAACATCCAATGTTTTATTTTTTACCATTAAAAGAAAAGTAAACAGATTGCCATGAATTTTACAATGTCTCAACGTAATGGCCAGATACAAATTTTTTTTTATACTCAAGGTTATCATTTTTCTTTTAAATTTCTTCCCAAGATTTTCTTATCCAATAAAACAAGTTTTATTCTATTTTAAATACCCGGTAAATGTCCAGTCAATATCAATATCTTTTGAAATTAACCAGTGTTGCTGGAAATTTTATTTAAAAAATCTCTATGCCTACCTTAACCCATTAATTTCTAAAATCAGAAGTAGAAATAGGGCAATAAAGAAAGGCATTATTGGTTAAAAGTCAGAAAAAGATTCATACCTCGTCCGGAAGCATTGTTTTCAAACAATGAAAAGAAATGTCACTCAATTTGTGGTGACCAATTTTACAACACAGGTGTCCAACTGGCTTTTTTGCCCACAAGCTCTCAACTGTTGGAAGCAAAAAAAGCAAAGAGCACCTAAGAATTAATCTAAAAACTTCAGTCTATAAAAGTTAAAACAACTAAAAATACAAATTAACTATTTGAACTACCCGACTCATATGGAAGAAGTTAAAAATATACACTTTCAAAAACATTTTTTTTTTAATCAGCCATATTTCATTAGAAGCAAACAAATGGATCTAACATTCAGAAGAAAAATTCAACAAAGAAAAAAATGAATTTCCCTTTGATAACACACCTGCATTTTCACTCTTCAAGCTCTGCAAACATTTATTTTCTCCAACTTTCACACTGTCCTTTGAAGTCTCCAAATTTTTTTCTACCTGCTATTGATTTAATAATTAGGAAAAACCACCAATTTTACTTAATAGACATTCAATAATTGATTTAAATTAGTAAAATGTCAAATACATACTGGAGTATTAATCAAGCACATCCTGCAAATCAGAGATTTTTTGGATATGTTCTCAAATCCAATGCAGTCATCGGTCCTGTGGAATGTCCTTGCACACTTTTCACATGCGATCTGAAGAAAAAAATTAGGTTCATGCAAGAGTTCATGAGTAGCATTACATAAATATCTTATTTCATTGTCACATACATACCCATTTTTCCTGACAAGTAGTAAATCCACAAGAAGGACAGAAATCTGTTTGATAACCTTGAAAAAAAAATGTTTTAGACTGTAGTTTTTCTCGTTAAGGAAGAAAAGGTAAAATAATGTAATATTGTACGCGTTCATAAACTTACTAATATAAAGTTAACAAAGTTTAAAAGAAAGCAGTTACATGTCAATGCAGGTTTTCTTTGGTACATTTTTTAATAATAAAACATTCTATTAACTACCCTGCAATTATTTCTTTGGTGCCCATACTGAGTTACTGACTATTTCATTATTCTAATATTAATTGATAATATATACGATTAATGATATAAATAATAATTATCTCATTATTGATTGGACTACGTGCAAGTCCATGTATTTCTATTTCTCTAACATTACATATTCAGTGGGGGGGGGGGGGGGGGGGGGGGGGGGGTTTGAAAAATATTTTAATTTAAAATTCATGTTTGGCTAAATTTTTTACTTGTATGGAAAGTTCCCTTTCTTACCACAAAATTTCATCAGAGCTAATGCAATTTTTTCCCTTGCACACTTTAGTTCAGATCTTGGTATGTTCATATTTAGTTCCTTGCTGAAATATCTTTCAGCAAACTGAAAATGATTGGTCATTACATCATTACATCATGAGTTAATTGACTTGTAAACTTAAACAGCCACAGAAAGTTATTGAAAAGTTCATTTTCAAAATAAATAAAACAAATTGATTTTAAAATTATCTAATATACAAACATTATCTTCATGGATGTAATAATAGTAAGAACATTAAAACACACCATTAGGCAGTAAACTCCACAGTTGTAGCTGTCTTTCTGTTTGGAATGATCTGTTGTCTGTACAACCCAGTCTTTGATTTCCAGCTCATTGTACACTAACATCCTCTCATTTATGTACAAACTGAAGAATATATTTTTTTTAATTATACACCAAATTAAGCAAATCATTGAAGACCTCAAAACCAATTTTGAATATTAATGAAAACTTTTTGTCATTGAAAAATGATTAACCCCACATGCATAATTTTATAAATCTCAATGTAATGTTATGTGTATCATCATGCTTACAATTTCTATATGGAGTTGCAGCACAGAATCAATACAAAATTCATACAAATTCAAAGCCAAGCATGCATACAAAATTGTCCTTGTTATGTATTATTGCATGTTATGCTTTGATCATCCTGTTTGATAAAAAAGAAAAAAAATGTACAACTGATCAGAATCATACATCAATTATGTACCTTATATTTTACAAAACAATAAATGTTTTTGAAACAGAGAGTCATATTCAGTACTTTATTACTTTCCAAAATAATATACTTGTCAGTTCATATACATGCAAAAATGCATATCATCAATTAAAAAAAAATATTAAATATCCAGAAAGAGTATTTATCCATCACTACTAGTTAGCAATCCATAAATAAATCATGCTCATTCTGACTCTTTTAACAGCTTACCACCAGTTTCTTTGAATTTCTTCAATCTGTATTCTCCTCTCCGACATTGGATTGAAATAATTAACAATGCCCTCTCCCGGATTTATTATCTATTAAAATATATTTCAAACTTTATAGTATGTTTGTTTTGGAATGCTATAAATTATTGCTTTTTTCTTCCATTGAACTATATCGTTTTAAAAATAATTTCAGAAAAATTGAGAATATATATACTGCAAGTGTCCAATGTTGGTTTTGGCAAACAGCTCCAAGTATTGCGGAATATCCATAGAGTTTCAACTGTAAAGTGGAACAGTGTAATACAGTGTATTTTAAATTCATGATAGTTTCAAACATGGAACAAAGAATTTACAGAATAGGTGAACTTATGCATGCTTTTCACAATTAAGTTTTTGTAGATTGCAACCTTTCGACGGCAATTTCTCACAGAGAAGGTTCCACTCATTATTTGGGTCATCATCTGTGAGGAATACATGGTAACTTTGTGACCTTTCTCAATTTCCTTTTGAACAATCAAGGATAAATAAGCATCGATAACCTGCAATTACATTTGTTTATAATCAATCTCTAATTCATCTAAATTTGAATGAAATTTGTGCAAGAATTTCTGTTCACTCAAATCCCAGAAAATCATAACAATTGTAAATGCTAAAGAGAAATATTCACCTGATCTGTCAACCAGTTTATGCCATCAAGAGATCTTAAATCATGGTCTGTGACATAAAAATTGGACACTTTTCCAAAGATGTAACCAGAACCATTTTCCAGGCCCCAAACTTTCTTCAACTCCTTCAATGCTGTAAAATTATTAAAAAATCATAATATGTTAATCATAACCACTGCATGTTTCTTTATATGCTTTTGAATAACTTATTATTAAAATGTATTTATACCTTTACTATTGTCCATTGTCGACACCTTTCCCCTTCTGCTCTCTTCCTGTACATAATCAGGAAATCGAACAATCTTTTTTTCTTTTTGGTTACACTCATTCAATGTTTTCTTCAAGATTCCCTTCACAGCTTGAATGAGAACAATGCAACTGATAATATTGGGGTTTATATTTTTATTATATACATTACTTGTCTCATGAAAACTTTGAAAAAAAAACTTGATCTGTCATGTATTGTAATAATTGTGGTTAAAATCAGAGTGAATAATTTTTCATATTAAAATATCTGATTTTAATGATCATGTACCTGGAACTTGCAAATATATATCATCATCCTCAATTGTGATGACTTCCTCAGTTACACTGCTTTCTAAAGAAGAAAAAAAAATACAGGCATCTAAAGAAAAGGAAGCAAATGCTTGGCCCGTGTACATTGGACAATTAATTATTCACTGATGTCAAGTTTTCCTGCTTTTGTTTACCGGGTAATCAGAGTTTATTCACAAATTTAAATCTGTCAAGTTTTACATTGGTTTATTGAATCTTTTGTATATATGGCTACATATTAAATGAACAGAATCTTACAAAATGAAATGATTTCTTATTTTCGACCTACCATTACTTTCTGTTATGAGGTCATCTACTCCCTTTGAAGAATGATGGTACCTCATTCTTTCTGCTGAAAGGCCATGTCTGCCAACCCCTTTCTTCTTCCTCTTCGATAGAGACAACCTTCTGATGTTTGATGGCCTTGTTGCTATGTATGTCATCTTCTTATCTGGGTTGTCCAAAATAAATTCTGATGAGGTGGTTTTCTGAGGAAAGTTACTTCTCAGCATCTCTACATTTTGCTGTAAATTTTGATAAACTACTTGCAATATTTGAATATCCTTGCAGTTGTATGCATGATCTTTAATAACTTGGCAAAGACTACTTATGTTTGAGTGGACTTTTGCAAGTCTAGCCTTACTGGGCAAGCCAATATCATGGATCTGAGACTTTTCATCTTTGGTGATTTCAGTTTCATTTTGGTCATCTAAGAAACTGATTTCCTTTTCATGGTCATGTTCATGGGCTGGGAAGGAGTTGTATTCCAAAAGAACATCTGTATCTAGTGTAAGGAAGGGGTTACTTCTGTATTCTTCTGGAAGTTGTTCCCAATTCCACCCATTCACCTGTCTAAATATTGCACAGAAGTGCTTGCAAACCAAATGGTGCCTTGCCCAGTCATCGCAATCACATGATGGTACAGGGAACTCCTCCGAGAAGAAGTTCACACTATAAACCTGTGAACTTCCAGGGGATTGACTTCTCACAAGAAAGTGACCATCTCCTATATGATCAATGTCATCTGGTGGTATATTGGCTGATTCTTCCCATCTTGTGACACAGTGTTTTACTACATTTTTTGGCCTGTTTCTCAAAAAGTCTGGAACATTGGCACTATATGTCTTTGCCTCTTCTGCTGCTGTCAAATTTTGTCTTATGTACCTTAAATAATATTCTAAATTGTCAATGCTCTAAGCTACAGCTGTATGTGTAAACCAGTTTAACAGTTAGCTTAAGGACGTTCGATCCTGAGATTTTGAGCGTATTTTGGTCAGGTCCTTTATTTATAACATTCTGCATCATTTTTAATTTCTAACATTAAATCTGAATTCTACGATGCAAATTTAACTATATTTAATGAGAAAACCGCGATTAAATTCCATTCAAGTAGAATTACGCTAGGGACTATATTTTGTGGCGGAAGGTTTTTTAGACGAAAATGGTCAGTTTTTCCATTTTGAACTATAATAGTACTGTTAATTTTGGATTCTTATTTTACCATCCATGTTGCACACAAAGATGTTTTTTGCAGTGAAATGTATTATACTGGTTCTGAAATATCTATTAAATTATTTCTTATGAATTCTATTAACAAAGTGTGACAAATATAGTAATATATTCTGAAAATCCGGGAAAAAATTGAGCCAATTTTAACGTAAAATTGACACTTTCTTAGTAATATCTAAAAATTTACAACATATACCCCCACTTTTGATGTCCTTTTCTATACATTCAAGATAAATTTGACCTATTTGCTTAAAATCAGAAAAAGTTTAAGACTTTAAAATAATTTTCTTGCTTATTGAATTTTCAATGCCAGAAAAATCACTTTTTATTAGTGCAGAAAGGTCAAATAATTGATTATGCGAAGCAATTTAAATACTTTTCCTTAGTCACAATTTTTAAGTGTCTTTTTCTAAACAAACTTAGAGTTCATTTTATTTCATGCTGTAATCGGATAAAAATATTGGAGGGAAAACGTCCAAAATTTAATTTTTAATCAAGACACAAATTTCAGTGCAAAGAGGTCATATTAAATGTACTGTAGCGCCAAAAAGAAGCGTATTGACCCCCATTTTTTGATTTGAATTTTAATTTAGCTATGTATGTAGAAACTAAAAATATACTTGGCAAAAAAAGTTTAAGACTTTAAATATCAGGATCGAACGTCGTTAAAGAGCATCATAAACATTCACTCAGATAATTATTGAAATTTAAAGCTAATTTAAATTTACAAATTGTAAAGTTTACAAACCGATTCCATTAATTATTTAAAATGGTTTGCATTACAACAAAAATTTGTTTTTCGATAATTTTATACTACAACAAATATATTTGTAATATACACTAGGACCAACCTTTGGTAAGCATCGGGAAAAAATCATTCCAGAGTACAGTGAGAAGGTGGCAGAGGGATTTAGCTTTCTTGGTGTCCAGATACTCATATTTTAAAGATTTATTCTGTCTTTCTACGCCATTGTTTGTATTTACAGATGTATTGAACCTTTTTTGGCGAAATGCTTGAACCCATCGCTAAAATGAAAAATTATAAATTATGTGGCATGATTTTTTTAGAGTAAAAAGTAAACAAGCTAAAAATATCTTGTGTTTTTCAATATGAAATAAGTACAATGTACTGTGAAATCACAATTCTGTTTTTGTGGAAGGGGTATAAATTTTTGTTGTTTTCAAGGTATGGAAGAACTCATGAATTTATGACCACCATGAAATGTAAAATATCACATGCATTACTGATTAACATTTTCAAACACAAAATCAAATCAAAGCAAACCAATATTTTTTCCCCAAACCTTGAAAATCTAACCCCCCAAAATATATCAGATTTTACAGTTTATTTAATATCCATAACCTTGTGTTTGTTCAGCCACCTGCTTTCAAACCATCTTCTAAATCTGGTGTTGTCCTCCCAAAACTTACTTTCCTGTACAAAATTCATCAAAAAAATCTGTTCATTTATGTCATTAGTTTATGTTGGTGAATTAAAGTTTATTTTAATCTGAAAATATTTAGCATCATTGCAGTAAGTTTAAACACTGCAAGTACTAAACTTGGTTACAAATACAGGTTTAAATGTTTACTTGTATACATGTACACAAATAAAGAAATTTAAATATATAGAATTGAATATGAATTATTTCTTCAATTATTTAATTACTTTTTTCTCTTTCTTTAAAAATATACCTGTAATTTGGACTTTGTTACTTCAAACTCTTCTTCAGTTTTTGATCTTGCAATGGATCGTAGCAAGCTTAAAATTTCAGATTTGTCCTTTCCAACATCATTGTGGGAAGCTTTCAACCAGCGTTCCCATGCTTGTTCACGATGGAAATCGCATAAATACACTAATGCCTCTAAAAATTTCATATCTAAATTATTCACTTGTTTGGAACATATGTGACAGATGTCAGATGATCACATTAAAACATATATGACTTTATTCTATAGAAAACAAAATACTTCTATCATTTTCATAAAGCAAAACCAGAATTCACATTCTTTTAGATAAAATGGTAATGATTGAAAAAACCAACCTGGAAACACAGATTCAATTGAATTTATTTCCTCTTCAGCATAATCGCACATGAAATATGCTGGTTCCCAATCAGGATTCCAAGCTTTGATGATAGATAAGGCTTCCTGGATTGAAAAAGTGTCCTCTGTTTCCAGAATAAATGTTGCAACAGTCATGTAATTGACATTAGTTGGAACACATAGGAAGTACAATGGCAGGGAATACTTGGTGGTACGATAGGTAGCATCCAGTAGACAAATCTCGTTGCCATACCTCTTTAGAAGCTGTCTCTGCCAAGGAGTCTGATGAACATATAAAAACTTGTGGACAGCCATGTTTTGTCGATCATTCCTTACCATGAAGTCTTCATCAAGAAACACATTCTCATCAGGAACATCAATATCAAGATCTGTACATATGTAAAATAAATATTAATATTTCTGTATGTTATTTATAGATCATCTTCCAACTTAGAATTAGAACTGTCCAAAAGGGACAAATACCCCCTGCTGACTTCAGAGAAGGTGTCAAATCACATACATTTTTTAATATATGTGCTGTGACATTTAGATTACAAATACATGTACAATTGCTATTTATATCTTTTTTGTGAAACTAAGGTGCATCCTAGTAAAAAGAAAGGTAAAACTTTAAATTTGCACCATAAATACATTATGCACTTTTCTTTCAGTGACCTTGAACTTGCCTAAATGACCTTGGGACAAGGTAATGACACATCCTCAGGTCATATGAGCAATCTTTGTGAAAAATAAATTTATCCAGAAGAAAAATATGGACAGGAATGAAATATGTACATTTTTTTATTGACCTTGAAATTGCCAAAAATAACCTTGGTCAAGGTCAATACAAACCCTCAAGTAAAGAATGTAGTTCTAATGTTCCACCACAAAAAGCGACCATACATGTTTGCACAGACAGACAACAGGACAGGCAGACGAAGTGATACCTATATATAACCCCCCAAACTTTGTTTGCAGGGAATAACCCCCAAACTTTTTTTGCAGGGAGTTTAATAAATTAATAATTTGCCTTAAACATTTATCTACTGGGTAATACATTTGTCAATCTAACTTTCACTGGAAAATATACCTGGTTCCTGGTCTTTTTTGATTCTGATGTAGAATTTTTCACCCTTATGCAATGACCGTTGCTCTTCCACCATTTCAACTACCAATTTCTTATAGAATTAAATAAAAGGAAAGTTTGCATTCATGTCATACATATAGCGTTTTTTATTTATGAGAAAAAAATTCAAAAGCAAAATTTACATAACAAAAATCTTTCATTTCGTTAAACACTTAAGCCCCCAACCCACCCCCATCCCAAATAACTGGAATTTTTCAAAGTCAATGGCACATAATTCTGTAAAAAATGGCCAACACAACATCATGCCCAATACAGAACTGCCAGATATTCTGATGTTAAATCTGTGTATTAAATTTCCTGTCACTATGTGCATTAATAGGGCAACCTCTGCACAGAAAATGAACGGCAACAGACAACAGCAAAGCAAGATGCCCTCTTCTTTGAAGAGGGGCATCAAAAACAAATTTGCTCGTCAGTGTTTGATTTTACAGTTATCCAGTTATTCATTCAAAAATTATCTGCCAACTCAGTATTCATAGCCATGAATTAATACTGGCCGCAGAAAGGGTAAAAATAAAATATTTGAAAAAAAAATTATCTAGATTTTAATTAATAAGAATCATTATATTAATTAAAGCGGACTTAATCTGCAATTTGGTATAACTATACCTGGTCAACACGGCTATCTCTCAGTTTCAAAAACTGCGCTGCCATGTGATTGTAGATATCCTTGAGTGATGGCCAGAATCTTTTATTATGCTTTGGTGGAAGAGAAGCATTTGGAAAGATTGATTGTTTTAAAAATACCTCTAAAAGCAATTTCATTTTTAGGGTACTTGTCACTCCATGTTCAGAAACAACTTTCTTTATGTAATCTGATAGTCTTTTGTCCATTGGCTGGAGGATACAGGATGCCTGATAAATAAATGTATATTATTTTAAAAAGTATCGAAGTTATTCTGTTCACAATAAACTTTAAGAGGTTAAAAATCTCTGATAAGACTATAGCTCTACTGGTTTGTACTTATAACATTATGGAGGAGAAAAGTAGCACTCAGATTTGAAAACTTTAATAAGCAATACATAGGGTAATGATCCTTGATTATTCTCTTTTTGTAGCAATATCTATTGCAATCAGAAAATATGCCATGAAACTTTAATACCTTAAAAGTAGTTTATTTGTAAGGTAAGGTCCTGATAGTGTAGCAGAATTGAAAAGTAATACATGTACCATTAAAATTTTACTTATTTACCTCTCCTTTCAGATGGTTTCTATGATCTTTAACATCAGGAAACTGTACATAAAAACGATGTTCAATTTTCTCTGCTTGTGAATTCTTAAAGTCTTCTTTAAGAATCTTCACCAGTTTCTTCTGATGATAACGTGTATTTTCTTCACCAGACAGCTTTAAAACAAAATTGGGTCTTGTATAAATTAAATTTGTGTCAACAAACAACTTAGACAGTTTAAGTTTAAAATTATGTTGTATTATGCAATATCAAAAACATATGTACAAACAAATCACAAGTAATATACATATTAAACAAAATACTTTGCGAAAGGGCAAACCCAGCTATGCAAGATACATGAAGGCCTCAGAATCATGTGGCATACTAAAAGGTCCACTTGAGCAGAACAGTAAGGTGTGCTATTCTGCCAAGTGGTAGTAAGCTGCATATTCTGATGTGATCTCAGACTCCGTTTGATGTTTGAGGTGTCAAACAGTACTGCAGTACCCGGAAGTAGAGCTGAGAGAAGTCTGGTCATCTCAGTGGAGAGCCAGCTGGCATACTCCGTGACTCGTTGAGTATGATGAGTTGAGGCGTCAAACTGATATACTCGGGAGACTTGTAACGTTAGATTTAGCAAAGCAAATGACCTGACGGATGAAACAGTAGGGAGTCTGTTTCCTGTTTCCTGAATATATTTACAATTCACATGCATTGATACAATTTTCTGCAATCTATAATGCACATTAATACCTACTGAATAGCTTGAGAACTTCACAACATGACGAATCTTTATTCGAACAGGACATGCTTTCTTTTTGCTGTTCTGCACCAATCTACGCTTTCGTTTGTACATGTGGTCAGACTAAAGAAAAAGAGCTATGGTGATATAAATATTCAATGGATGGGTAATGTTCTTAAGGGGTGTATGTTGAACCATGAATGGAGTATGTTGAACAGTGAGTGGATTATGTTATTTAGTGCCTGGAGTATGTTGAACTGTGACTGGGTTATGTTGTTATGTGAAAGGAGTATGTTGAACCTGGACTGGGTTATGTTGTTTAGTGCCTGGAGTATGTCGAACCAGGACTGGGTTATGTTGTTTAGTGAATGGAGTATGTTGAACCGAGACTAGGTTATGTTGTTAAGTGAATGCAGTATAATGAACCAAGACTGGGTTATGTTGTTTAGTGCCTGGAGTGTGTTGAACTGTGACTGGGTTATGTTGTTAAGTGAATGAAGTATGTTGAACCAAGACTAGATTATGTTGTTTAGTGAATGTAGTATGTTGAACCTTGAATGGATTATGTTGTTAACTGAATGAAGTTTGTTAAACCAAGACTGAGTTACGTTTTTAGTGAATGTAGTATGTTTGACTGTGATGGGGTTATGCTATTCAGTGACTGGGTTATGTTGTTTAGTGACTGGGATTGGTTGTTTAGTGCCTAGAGTATGATGAACCAAGACTGAATTATGTTGTTTAGTGCCTAGAGTATGATGAACCAAGACTGGATTATGTTGTTTAGTGCCTAGAGTATGATGAACCAAGACTGGATTATGTTGTTTAGTGCCTAGAGTATGATGAACCAAGACTGGATTATGTTGTTTAGTGCCTAGAGTATGATGAACCAAGACTGGATTATGTTGTTTAGTGCCTAGAGTATGATGAACCAAGACTGAATTATGTTGTTTAGTGCCTAGAGTATGATGAACCAAGACTGGATTATGTTGTTTAGTGCCTAGAGTATGATGAACCAAGACTGAATTATGTTGTTTAGTGCCTAGAGTATGATGAACCAAGACTGGATTATGTTGTTTAGTGCCTGGAGTATGATGAACCAAGACTGGGTTAGGTTGTTTAGTGAATATAGTATGTTGAACCAAGACTGGATTATGTTGTTTAGTGCCTGGAGTATGATAAACCAAGACTGAATTATGTTGTTTAGTGCCTAGAGTATGATGAACCAAGACTGGATTATGTTGTTTAGTGCCTAGAGTATGATGAACCAAGACTGAATTATGTTGTTTAGTGCCTAGAGTATGATGAACCAAGACTGGATTATGTTGTTTAGTGCCTAGAGTATGATGAACCAAGACTGAATAATGTTGTTTAGTGCCTAGAGTATGATGAACCAAGACTGAATTATGTTGTTTAGTGCCTAGAGTATGATGAACCAAGACTGGATTATGTTGTTTAATGCCTGGAGTATGATGAACCAAGACTGGATTATGTTGTTTAGTGCCTGGAGTATGATGAACCAAGACTGGGTTAGGTTGTTTAGTGAATATAGTATGTTGAACCAAGACTGGATTATGTTGTTTAGTGCCTGGAGTATGTTGAACTGTGACTGAGTTAGGTTGTTTAGTGAATGTAGTATTTTGAACCATGACTGGATTATTTTGTTTAGTGAATGTAGTATGTTGAACCAAGACAGGATTATGCTGTTTAGTGCCTGGAGTATGATGAACCAAGACTGGATTATGTTGTTTAGTGCCTGGAGTATGATGGACCAAGACTGGATTATGTTGTTTAGTGCCCGGAGTATGATGAACCAAGACTGGATTATGTTGTTTAGTGCCTGGAGTATGATGAACTGTGACTGGGTTAGGTTGTTTAGTGAATGTAGTATGTTGAACCAAGACTGGATTATGTTGTTTAGTGCCAGGAGTATGTTGAACTGTGACTGGGTTAGGTTGTTTAGTGAATGTAGTATTTTGAACCAAGACTGGATTATTTTGTTAAGTGAATGTAGTATGTTGAACCAAGACAGGATTATGCTGTTTAGTGCCTGGAGTATGATGAACCAAGACTGGATTATGTTGTTTAGTGCCTGGAGTATGATGAACTGTGACTGGGTTAGGTTGTTTTGTGAATGTAGTATGTTGAACCAAGACTGGGTTATGTTGTTTAGTGCCAGGAGTATGTTGAACTGTGACTGGGTTAGGTTGTTTTGTGAATGTAGTATGATGAACCAAGACTGGGTTAGGTTGTTTAATGAATGTAGTATGTTGATCCAAGACAGGATTATGTTGTTTAGTGCCTGGAGTATGATGAACCAAGACTGGATTATGTTGTTTAGTGCCTGGAGTATGATGAACTGTGACTGGGTTAGGCTGTTTTGTGAATGTAGTATGTTGAACCAAGACTGGATTATGTTGTTTAGTGCCAGATGTATGTTGAACTGTGACTGGGTTAGGTTGTTTAGTGAATGTAGTATTTTGAACCAAGACTGGATTATTTTGTTAAGTGAATGTAGTATGTTGAACCAAGACTGGATTATGCTGTTTAGTGCCTGGAGTATGATGAACCAAGACTGGATTATGTTGTTTAGAGCCTGGAGTATGATGAACCAAGACTGGATTATGTTGTTTAGTGCCTGGAGTATGATAAACCAAGACTGGGTTAGGTTGTTTAATGAATGTAGTATGTTGATCCAAGACAGGATTATGTTGTTTAGTGCCTAGAGTATGATGAACCAAGACTGGATTATGTTGTTTAGTGCCTGGAGTATGATGAACCAAGACTGGGTTAGGTTGTTTAGTGAATATAGTATGTTGAACCAAGACTGGATTATGTTGTTTAGTGCCTGGAGTATGATAAACCAAGACTGAATTATGTTGTTTAGTGCCTAGAGTATGATGAACCAAGACTGGATTATGTTGTTTAGTGCTTAGAGTATGATGAACCAAGACTGAATTATGTTGTTTAGTGCCTAGAGTATGATGAACCAAGACTGGATTATGTTGTTTAGTGCCTAGAGTATGATGAACCAAGACTGAATAATGTTGTTTAGTGCCTAGAGTATGATGAACCAAGACTGAATTATGTTGTTTAGTGCCTAGAGTATGATGAACCAAGACTGGATTATGTTGTTTAATGCCTGGAGTATGATGAACCAAGACTGGATTATGTTGTTTAGTGCCTGGAGTATGATGAACCAAGACTGGGTTAGGTTGTTTAGTGAATATAGTATGTTGAACCAAGACTGGATTATGTTGTTTAGTGCCTGGAGTATGTTGAACTGTGACTGGGTTAGGTTGTTTAGTGAATGTAGTATTTTGAACCATGACTGGATTATTTTGTTTAGTGAATGTAGTATGTTGAACCAAGACAGGATTATGCTGTTTAGTGCCTGGAGTATGATGAACCAAGACTGGATTATGTTGTTTAGTGCCTGGAGTATGATGGACCAAGACTGGATTATGTTGTTTAGTGCCCGGAGTATGATGAACCAAGACTGGATTATGTTGTTTAGTGCCTGGAGTATGATGAACTGTGACTGGGTTAGGTTGTTTAGTGAATGTAGTATGTTGAACCAAGACTGGATTATGTTGTTTAGTGCCAGGAGTATGTTGAACTGTGACTGGGTTAGGTTGTTTAGTGAATGTAGTATTTTGAACCAAGACTGGATTATTTTGTTTAGTGAATGTAGTATGTTGAACCAAGACAGGATTATGCTGTTTAGTGCCTGGAGTATGATGAACCAAGACTGGATTATGTTGTTTAGTGCCTGGAGTATGATGAACTGTGACTGGGTTAGGTTGTTTTGTGAATGTAGTATGTTGAACCAAGACTGGGTTATGTTGTTTAGTGCCAGGAGTATGTTGAACTGTGACTGGGTTAGGTTGTTTTGTGAATGTAGTATGATGAACCAAGACTGGGTTAGGTTGTTTAATGAATGTAGTATGTTGATCCAAGACAGGATTATGTTGTTTAGTGCCTGGAGTATGATGAACCAAGACTGGATTATGTTGTTTAGTGCCTGGAGTATGATGAACTGTGACTGGGTTAGGCTGTTTTGTGAATGTAGTATGTTGAACCAAGACTGGATTATGTTGTTTAGTGCCAGGAGTATGTTGAACTGTGACTGGGTTAGGTTGTTTAGTGAATGTAGTATTTTGAACCAAGACTGGATTATTTTGTTAAGTGAATGTAGTATGTTGAACCAAGACTGGATTATGCTGTTTAGTGCCCGGAGTATGATGAACCAAGACTGGATTATGTTGTTTAGTGCCTGGAGTATGATGAACTGTGACTGGGTTAGGTTGTTTAGTGAATGTAGTATGTTGAACCAAGACTGGATTATGTTGTTTAGTGCCAGGAGTATGTTGAACTGTGACTGGGTTAGGTTGTTTAGTGAATGTAGTATTTTGAACCAAGACTGGATTATTTTGTTTAGTGAATGTAGTATGTTGAACCAAGACAGGATTATGCTGTTTAGTGCCTGGAGTATGATGAACCAAGACTGGATTATGTTGTTTAGTGCCTGGAGTATGATGAACTGTGACTGGGTTAGGTTGTTTTGTGAATGTAGTATGTTGAACCAAGACTGGGTTATGTTGTTTAGTGCCAGGAGTATGTTGAACTGTGACTGGGTTAGGTTGTTTTGTGAATGTAGTATGATGAACCAAGACTGGGTTAGGTTGTTTAATGAATGTAGTATGTTGATCCAAGACAGGATTATGTTGTTTAGTGCCTGGAGTATGATGAACCAAGACTGGATTATGTTGTTTAGTGCCTGGAGTATGATGAACTGTGACTGGGTTAGGCTGTTTTGTGAATGTAGTATGTTGAACCAAGACTGGATTATGCTGTTTAGTGCCTGGAGTATGATGAACCAAGACTGGATTATGTTGTTTAGTGCCTGGAGTATGATGAACTGTGACTGGGTTAGGTTGTTTTGTGAATGTAGTATGTTGAACCAAGACTGGGTTATGTTGTTTAGTGCCAGGAGTATGTTGAACTGTGACTGGGTTAGGTTGTTTTGTGAATGTAGTATGATGAACCAAGACTGGGTTAGGTTGTTTAATGAATGTAGTATGTTGATCCAAGACAGGATTATGTTGTTTAGTGCCTGGAGTATGATGAACCAAGACTGGATTATGTTGTTTAGTGCCTGGAGTATGATGAACTGTGACTGGGTTAGGCTGTTTTGTGAATGTAGTATGTTGAACCAAGACTGGATTATGTTGTTTAGTGCCAGGAGTATGTTGAACTGTGACTGGGTTAGGTTGTTTAGTGAATGTAGTATTTTGAACCAAGACTGGATTATTTTGTTAAGTGAATGTAGTATGTTGAACCAAGACTGGATTATGCTGTTTAGTGCCTGGAGTATGATGAACCAAGACTGGATTATGTTGTTTAGAGCCTAGAGTATGATGAACCAAGACTGGATTATGTTGTTTAGTGCCTGGAGTATGATAAACCAAGACTGGGTTAGGTTGTTTAATGAATGTAGTATGTTGATCCAAGACAGGATTATGTTGTTTAGTGCCTGGAGTATGATGAACCAAGACTGGATAATGTTGTTTAGTGCCTGGAGTATGATGAACTGTGACTGGGTTAGGTTGTTTTGTGAATGTAGTATGTTGAACCAAGACTGGATTATGTTGTTTAGTGCCAGGAGTATGTTGAACTGTGACTGGGTTAGGTTGTTTAGTGAATGTAGTATTTTGAACCAAGACTGGATTATTTTGTTTAGTGAATGTAGTATTTTGAACCAAGACTGGATTATGTTGTTTAGTGCCTGGAGTATAATGAACCAGGACTGGGTTATGTTGTTTAGTGCCTGGAGTATGTTGAACCTTGAATGGATTATGTTGTTAACTGAATGAAGTTTGTTAAACCAAGACTGAGTTATGTTTTTAGTGAATGTAGTATGTTTAACCATTACTGGATTATGCTATTCAGTGAATGGGTTATGTTGTTTAGTGACTGGATTATGTTGTTTAGTGCCTGGAGTATGATGAACCATGACTGGGTTATGTTGTTTAGTGCCTGGAGTATGTTGATCTGTGACTGGGTTAGGTTGTTTAGGGAATGTAGTATTTTGAGCCAAGACTGGATTATGTTTTTAGTGAATGTAGTGTGTTGATCTGTGATTGGGTTAGGTTGTTTAGTGAATGTAGTATGTTGAACCAAGACTGGGTTAGGTTGTTAACTGACTGGAGTATGTTGAACTGTGACTGGGTTATGCTATTCAGTGACTTGGTTATGTTGTTTAGTGAATGAAGGATGTTGAACCAGGAGTGGATTATGTTGTTTAGTGAATGGAGTATAATGAACCGAGACTGGGTTATGTTATTCAGGGACTGGAGGATGTTGAACCACGCCTCGGTTAGGTTGTTTAATGAATGTAGTATGTTGAACCAAGACTGGGTTATGTTGTTTAGTGAATGGAGTATGTTGAACCGAGACTGGGTTATGTTTTCTAGTGAATGTAGTATGTTGAACCATGACTGGATTATGCTATTCAGTGACTGGGTCATGTTGTTTAGTGACTAGAATAGGTTGTTTAGTGACTTGAGTATGTTGAACCATGACTTGGTTATGTTGTTTAGTATCTGTAGTATGTTGAACAGTGACTGGGTTATGTTGTTAAGTGAATGGAGTATGTTGAATAAATACTGGATTATTGTTTTTTAGTGAATGGAGTATGTTGAACCAAGACTGGATTATTGTTTTTTAGTGATTGGAGTATGTTGAACTGTGACTGGTTTAAAGTTTAAAGTAAAGTTTAATGAATGGACTTTTTTTCTGAAGTAGTAAATAAATTATGCATACTTACATCTTCTCTTGATTTCATTTTTTTCTTTTCGTTGTTCCTTTTGTCTCGGTCATATCCCTGATGACATTCAAGGACTCTTTTACCCATAATGATGAAAGGGATGGCATCATATTCTATTTGGGGTTCAGCATTTCCCTGTGTGTCCACAAATCTAATATGGGCGTTATCAATTCTTCCTACATCTATAGCAATTGCAAAAGAAATTTAAGTGTGTATAAAGTAAATAGATTTTTAAAATTGATAATCTAGAGGAGGGTGGGAGTAATTGGAACAACTATATCGAAAAACTTTCATAAACACATGTTCAACCTGCATATATATAGTTTCATTTTCCAAGCATACCTCATAGGATATAACCATTGCAGGTCAAACACCATCGTCGCAAGCCACGGGTTTTGTGTCCGTTTGTGGAAATAGAATGGACACAAAACCCGTGGCTTGCGACGATGGTCAAACACTGATTTTAAATGTAACCACCTGACGCCATATCCCTATGCTTCCCGTGAGCTAAAGTGTTTACTATTTCTAAAGTATTAAATAAAGCATAATTGGCATTGAATAATAAAATATAGCCACAAGCTCTCACCAACATCTTTTCCAAATTCTTTGGAACTTTTTATACATCGGAACCTGGACGAAGTTGCATAATCATACTCCTGTAACAACTTGTCCAATTTTGTGGAAGATGTCACAAACCCAGAGTGTGATGTTAATTCACCATCAAACAGGTCTTTCCAAGTGTCACTATGGATACGAAAAATAAAAATAATGAAAATTAAATATTTTTTAACACCCCTCCTTTTTTCAAAAAGTAATCAAAATGGGTACCATAGTACCCATATTTTCAAAAAAACTTTATCAAGATGTTAACATTTTTCCTCAATACCGCATATTCACTATATTATACTTCATACAAATTCATACCCTGTTTCTTCGTCTATTTCATGCATCTTCTGAGATGAAAGGATAACGGCATTCAAAAGAGATATGCATATCCCAACCTTTTCCACGTTGGATTTCCCGCCTCAATGTCACAAAAATAAATCGGGTTCGGTGTTCAAGAAAATTATACATGTGAAAACCAAACCGGAAATAACATTCCCGAAATCCAGGACTAGGTTATGTTATAAGTACGATCTATCTAATTTGTGATATCCAATCACCATTAGGCTAACATTTAAAATTCACCTCGACCAATGAAAATGCTCCACGTTTAGGGCATAGGTTTTTACAGACGCAAGGTGTCGGTGTCATGCTTGTTATCATCTGAAATTTGGAAATAATGAAGGTAATCTTGCTATTTAATTAGTTTTTAGCATGCAAACCACGATGCAAAGGTCCTTCACATGTTCATTATTGCAGAGAAAGCAGCATAAAAATTTTGTACCCACGCCGATATCGAAAGTTTAGTCCGAACTTTCTCGAAATTATGCAGTTAATCTGCATTTTCCAAAAGTAATAAGTAACACCGCTCATCATAAAAGATAAGTTTATTCTCTGGATTTATCTGCGGAGACTTTATGAGTAATGCAGTTTAGAAACAAATTATGGAATCTAGCAGAGTAGTTTAGTTGAAAAACATGCATTACCTTCCTGTTCATCACTGAATTTTATAGGGACGTGACAAGCCCTCACCACAATTAAAATACGTCCCATATACTTGCAATTTAGCAAATCCTATTTTACTTTCTGATCCAACACATACTTTGGGTTTCCTTGAACAAAACATGGACATTGCTATCTTTGCCATCTCTTATTCGCAACCCCTCCTGTACCACTGAGTGAAATTATTACATAATGCCATTGTGACCCTCTATTTTACTTTTTGATCTAACATTTGTGGTCTTCCAGAATGTAGTTTCATTGGAAATTTACCATGTAATCCCTTTCAACTGCCCCTGCCCTAGATAGAACGTTCTATCGTTAAAATGATATTGTCCTACAGACGAGGTTTAACAATAGGATTCATTCCGTGTATTTGTAATGTAGCAAAAGAAATACTTTGTTTAATTTGATGGGGAATGCTTCATACCGCTTCACACAACTTAATAGCTAAGTAAATTCAAATCAATTTTCAATCAAAACTTGTGAAAAGAACAACTTTCAACAACATAAGTGTCTACTGTCATTTATTTTTATTTTCCCGAGCAGGTGAGCATGACCCGCGATCATACTTTCCCGCAGGAATTTTTACTCACCCCGGGCAACGGGAAAGGGTAATTCTAGATCCCTGACATACATACTGTGAAATCACAAATTGTCGTGGGGGGTTAATTTTCGTTGTTTTCGAGGTATGATGAGACCCACAATTTCATGTCCTCCATGAAATGTAAAATGTGACATACATAAGTAATCAATTCTTGACCCATGAAATAAAATCCCCACGAACCAAGAGATTTTCCTCAAACCATGAAAATTTGATCCCACGAAAATATGTGATTTTACAGAACGTATCGTGATTTGAAATTTGTTGTATGCCATCGCGACTCTCTGCAGAAGCCAATCAAATGACCAACGTATATTTGATTACATACGAAGATTTTTCCGCGAGTTTGCCCTAGGATGATATCACCAGTGGGTTTCTGAGATAAGTGGTTCTCTGAATTTTTTTTCACAAGATTGTTTAAGTTAAAATATGTCGTAAAATATAATAAAGAGAATACCAAAAATTTCTCAATTTTTGCATTTTTCTAAGCACCCGTGGTGGTTAATGAGGATTGTACGGTATTTTGTTTGTATAGTGATTGTTCTTGTTTTGTGAGGAAAAATTTATGAGTTGAATGTTTTGTACTAAATATGAATTCCATTGAAAATGGCAACTTTTAAAATAAATTGTTAAAATACTAAAAAGGAGTATAAAAAGTTGATTAAAACTTTCATCAGAATTGCACTGGAATTTCCTCTATTGCAGATGAAGTTGTATACGGTGTGTATGTTGGTGTTGGGGGTGTGTCTGATGGGGGCAGTGTTTGCTGACACAGAAGAAGAGGATGATGATGTTCAGGTGGAAGTGGAAGACGATGATGTCAAACCAGAAAAGGTTAATTATACTTTAAATATAAAGAGGTTAATTATACCCTGGGTGTACCCATCTGAAATCTAAACCCCAGAGAGGTTAACTGTTCCAAAGGTATACAGACCCACCCTCTCTCGATTTACTTCTATTGATTATGGGTTTGAAAGCCTTCATTCAATATATCAATAAATGCTGTATCTCATAATTCCTACATTTTCATTACTTACCTTATTACATTTCTAATAACAATTAGGAGAGATAGTATAATTTTAATAAAGATATCCAACACTTTCAGACAATTAAAATACTAAGAGAAGTTGCTCGTATAGTGTGAAAATGTCAAAAGAGAGATTTTGGATGTAGTTTTAAAAAGGTTTCATGACTATGCATGTTTATTTATTTTTTTGTCTTCTCTGAGTACAATGAATAATTTATTTTTTTGTAAACTATTTAAAATGGATTTTTAATCATTGATTTTCATTCACAGCCGAAGTTTGTTCCTCCAAAGATAGATAAGAGTGTTCACTTTGCAGATTCCTTTGACAAAAAAGAGAATTTTAAAAGGTAATCACTTTAAAATACTATTAACAAGTAAGTCAGCTTTAAAATCATCATTGTCAACATACCTACCTTGGTCTCTGTCATTTTTTCAATGCATTATATTTCTACAGGTGGACTGTTTCACAAGCAAAAAAAGACGGAGCAGAAGAATCCGTATCAAAATATGATGGTATTGGTTAAATGCTAATTATCATGATTATAGATACAAATTATCACATAATAATGCCATAATTAAAAAGAAAAAATAACTTTGATTTATAAACAGATACAAGGTAAAAATCAAGTAATACAAGGTAAAGTGAATTATAAAGTGATACAAGGTAAAGTTAATGACTTTGATTGACAGGTAAATGGCAGGTAGAGGAACCAAAGGACAGTGCTATAGAGGGGGACCTAGGATTAGTCATGAAGGTAGGCAGTCAAATGTTTGTATACTTAGTTGTTTTTTTTTTTTCAGTTCCACCTTTTATGGCTTTAAAAAAATTGGGAGGATAGCAATTGTAGAAATATATCTGTGTTATTATTGGGTATCAATATATATATATAATAATAAGAGATCAATTATTGCTGGTCAATAGGACATGTAGGGCTCTGACATTAACTTTTTTAGGCGGGTGCGTATCATTACCGCTACATTTTCAAAATTTTCATTACCGCTACATAGTCATTACCGCTACAGAAAACCTTACGTTACCGCTACATAAAAAAGTATACATTACCGCTACATTGCCTCTTTCGTTAGCCAGCCATTTATGTGTGTACAGTACAACCTATATATGTACATGCATAAGACCCGTCCCCCCTGCTCACCACGGGGAGGTGAAAGTAGGACTTTGAACAGGATGGGGTATTTTTATTCAAATCAACCAATAATTCGTCGAGGTCTGTTTTGCAACTTTTTTCAACTCTTTTTAACGCATCTCCACAATTTTGAAATTTTTTCTAAATTTATAACCATCGATAAGTAAGCCGACATTCCCTCGATTTGTAACAAACTTCTCAATGGTGGCCATAATGTTCAGATGACGCTAAATAATTAGTTTCGACTGCAGAGTTATTTATATATAAATGTACTCATTCTGATTAGATAGTGAGTGGATTTTGTTGATTAGAACTTATATACCGAACCATACCTGGCTAAAGCAATATGTAGCGGTAATGAGTTGTTTTTTGCTGATTCAGTATGTAGCGGTAATGAGTTGTTTTTTGCCGGAAAAGTGTAGCGGTAATGATCGGTCGAAAATCTGACAAAATGTAGCGGTAATGAGTTGAAATTTTTGGCAATGTAGCGGTAATGTTGACCTCCCTTTTAGGCACTAGACAAGATATTTCCCATATATTTGCTAGCCCAAACCATAAAAACACTATTCCTTATCAAACTTATAATCATTTTTGAACAAAAATGTTTTCTGCTCTATTCAAAATCGCTAGACTGTTAGATGAGTCACAACCAATCAATTTGAGTTACTTCAACTAAATTGGGACATGTAAATAATATATGTCAAGTTTTAGCTTAAGCTAAGGATAAAAATTGCGTCATGTGAGGACATTTACCTTTTACTCGACTAGACCACTCATTAACTGGATGGGATGGACTTGCATTATGTCAAACCCTGCATTTCTCTATTCTCACTATTGCCAGAATTTGCATCCTAAATAAAACCAGGGATTAATCTAGGGCATATTTACTACCGATATTCAGTGTTTTTCCCCTAGAGAAAATTTCCCCTGAAGATCTAATTTTCCCCTCTTGATGAGAAAAATATTCCCCTTATAATAATAAAAACCTCAAATATTTTTTTCCTTCATAAAAACTGAAAATTTAAAGTAAAATTTTTCAGTGTATGAGAAATATGATTTTACTTTGTTACTTTAAGCGCTTTAAATGGTCATAAAAATGCTGAAATCAATTGTCGCCCAAGCAGGGCTTGCCCTGCACTCACTTGAGTGGTTCCCAGACCCCGGCTGATTTTCCCAATTTCTCAAGAAAGGGTAGTTTCCCCAAAAACCTAGATTAATTCCTGAAAACAAAATGGAAAAACAGATTTGACGATGTAAAGATAGGAAAAAATTGACAGTAAACTTCATGATGTGAATATAATGATAATACATGTATATAGGTACAAAACTCACAAATGGAGAAATGTGGCAGTTCAAATTTTTCTCTTGTCATTTTTTAAATGGAATAATGTAACCTGTTAAATTAATGTTCTTTTTACAGTCCAAGGCAAAACATCATGCAGTATCCTCCAATCTAAATAAACCTTTCAAGTTTGATGGCAAACCCCTGATCGTGCAGTAAGTAAATAATAAACGTTAAAACTCGCCTAAAAATTACATAATTTCCACCTAGAAAAATCAAAACCCTATCAAACTATTATACCATGGATGTTACTGAATGACTTGAGATTCAAAGTGATGTTACTAACTGAGTGATTATTGAAGGTATGAGGTGAGATACCAGAACGGCATAGACTGTGGAGGTGGATACATCAAACTCCTGTCAGACGATCCTCTGTTAGACCTGGTAAGCTACATGTAAGATTAATCTATATTTAAAAAAGAAGGGGGCTACATTATTGCAGCTAGTTTAGATTATGATGATCTGCATTTAATTGTCCTCTCTTTTTCTGTTTTCCTTAAATAAGGGAAACAAATTCTCTGAAACAGCTATATGATGTTTGTTTTATATTTGTTTCTTTTTGTGCTACATTTGTATACATTTATGCATATAATATTTTTTTGCATTTGTAGCAAAAATTTCATGACAAGACCCCGTACACAATAATGTTTGGTCCCGATAAGTGTGGACTGGATAACAAGGTAGGGAACTCCTTATCTTCAAATCTGATTAAATCACTGTATCCAACACATGTAATGCATATATTTAGGGGATGGATGGTTAGTCTATGATAGAAAAGAAATGCTTAAATGAGGCATTTATAAAATCTTGTTTCATAGCACAACTTAGGCTTTCTTTTTCATTGAAAATTTCATCATCTTTGGTAAGTTTTGACTTCTACCAATGAAGAAGCCCAGTGAGCTTTCTGAGTGACAGCCATTCTTTGTCAGATATAATTCAGATGTTTATCATATTCTTACAGCTTCACTTCATCTTCCGACACAAAAATCCAAAGACGGGTGAAATAGAGGTAAGTTGTCCTTTCTCATTAAAAAAATGATACAACTTATGTAATAACTTCTCTGAATTGTTATATGGTTGATAATCAATATGTTAATGTGCTGAAATCCTGTTTTAGGAGAAGCATGCCAAGAAACCCACGGCATCTTTAGATACTTACTTTAATGACAAGAAAACTCATTTGTATTCTCTCGGTAAGGTTGTTATAGATCAGAAGTTTTCTCATCTAAAGTTTCTCTTTGCATACGTGTAATTGATAAAAAAAATTCCTTGCATTGCATGAAGTATTAAGAAGGCCATTTCCATAAGTGTGTACCTTGCCTGGTGATAAATGTTTGTTACCTCAGAAAATAAGGTTTCTTGAATCGCTAGACGAGTGACCTATATATTCCTATATTACATTTTTACAGTGGTAAATCCAGACAACACTTATGAGGTGTCGGTAGATGGGACTGTTGTTAATGAGGGGTCCTTGTTAGAAGACTTCAGGTAAGTCTGTTTGAGGAAGTGTTATCCTGCTCTCTTACTGCATATGTCACATGACTAGTTAGTATTTCATTTGTTGTGTCACTCTGAAATGTAGGTCTGTAAAAAGTCGTGAATGTAAGTAAGATGAGTAAATCATAATTCTATAAAGGAAGCATACTACTTGTTGCTGAAGTCATTCTGTAAGAGAACAAGTGAACAAGAGAATTAATGACATCATTTCTTACAGCCCACCAGTGAATCCACCAAAAGAAATTGATGATCCCAATGACAAGAAGCCAGCAGACTGGGATGAAAGAGAAAAGTATGTTACCTGACACTCTGTACAATAACATGTGTCTATAAACAAAACATTGGGAGAGGACTATCTAAGTTTTTGGAACTTGTGTCCAATCCCTTTGACATATTGTCAATAAAATATGTTCAAAACAAAACAAACAAAACATGATGAATACGTGTGTCAGCCATTCCTAATCTTTTGGTATTGCTTTATACTCAAAACAGACAAAACATCATGTTTATATTTCAACTATTCTTAATTTTTGTGCTTTTGTTCTTATTTTAGAATTGCAGATCCTGATGCAGAGAAACCAGAGGACTGGTAAGACAATCACCCCCCCTAAAAATTAAAATTTTACAAGGTACTGTTAAGAATTTTGCCAAAGCTCCCCGTAAAAGTTCCTTATTACTTTTAAATCACTATCTGTGTTTGCATTAAACAAGTTCACTTTTACTGTATAAATGGACTCTCTATTAAGAGTGCATCCTCCTACTTGATCCACCTTACAGTATTGACTTGCATATATGACAGGAATAAACACAAGAAATAGTGAGTTTGTTTTAATTAATTATAATTCAATTTCTATGGTTATGTCTGAGTTTTGAGGTTGATATTAACTAAATAAATCCAGAACTATAGTTTTAATTTGAAAAAAATCCTGCAAATATTACGTTTTATACGTTATGTCAAAAATTTTGACTTGAGCCTATTTCAGAGGTGTCTGAGAGGGGAACGAATGACAACTCTGCTTAGGAGATTGCTTATTAACATGAACTCTCTTATAGCACAACTCATTTTTCCTTCATATTAGAAAATCTTTTATTTTCTATCATAGCAGAGCTGCCAACCCTTACAAATTTGGCGTAAGTCTTACAAAATTAGCGTCCAAAATACGTCTTACGATTCCTCTCTATGTTCTTCCGATTTCGGTTTTTCTTGATCAAAGTTTACAATACTGGAATTTTCATAACTAGATGTCTACAGTTTCTACTATTATAATTAAATATTCTAAATCCTTACAACGCTTGCTTGTATCATCGTTTCGGTTTTAGAGGGCCGATTGCATTCATGTCTGATATTTTATTGTAAACAAAATGGAAACATGCCTTAAATTGCTCTTACTGCATGTCCATTTACAAAACATCTTCAGCGGCAGGGAGCTTAGGGGGTTCCCGGACCACACCTTACTATTTTTCATTTCAGAATGTTGGCAGCTCTGTCATAGAAATATGTTTGTTTTTCTGCTTTAACTAGGGATGAGAATGAACCAGAGAAAATTGTAGACACCGAGGCCACCAAGCCCGAAGGGTGGCTGGAAAATGAGAACAAGCTTGTTCCTGACCCAGATGCTGAGAAACCCAAAGATTGGTATGCATTTATTGTTATGACAACTTTTCTTATATTGTCAATGGGATGTTAAGCTCAAACAGGTGTTGTTTCTCACTTTGATTAATGCAAGTTCATTATATTGTTGGCATGTTTTGACCATTTGTGAGAAATAATTAATTTTTCTTTAGCAAAACGATGTTTTGAACCAATGGACAAACACCAAACAAATATTGTGTGTGTGTGTCATTGATCAAACACACAGGTCATAACTCATTTCTTTTAAGAATGTGAAGTTTCATACTATAAAATATTATATATACATGTATATACATGTATGTACATTTCTTCAATGTTAGCAACAAATCAAGAGTTTTTATCTCAGCAGGGTACCCATTTTGAATTGATTTCAGCATTTGGAAGGGATGATTGATTGACTCTTGCAGGGATGATGTTGATTTATTTGTCTGTTGTAGGGATGATGAGATGGATGGTGAGTGGGAAGCTCCTCTTATTGGTAAGTCTTTTATATTATAACCATGTATCATAACTTTGTATTCTTTTGTCAGTAACAGTGGAATTAAAAAAAACATAGATAGAATTGTATGTTAATATATTGAGGCTCTTTTTTAGAGAACCCATTGTGTAAAGATGCCCCTGGTTGTGGAAAGTGGGAACAACCTATGATTAAAAATCCAAAATACAAGGGAAAATGGAGACCCCCAATGGTAGACAATCCGAATTACCAGGTAGGAGACAGGTCAAATAAGTGCTTACATCATTCTAATTACAGAACTCTGTGTTAGTTAGGCCAGGTAAAATTAATCTTTAGATTCTCATCCTAATTTGCTAAAAAAATTGGGGCGGGTGGGCGGATTTTATTTTTTATTTTTTATAATTGTTAATTTATATATAGGCCTAAGTATCAACAAAACAATGGACGCCCCGTACACATTTTTTTTTCATTTTTTAATGCAGATATGAATAGATTTAATTCTTTTCATATTCTTTTAAATATTTAAAGAAAATATTTGCTTTAAAAATTAAATATTTATTGTTAATTAACAAATTATCAAGTACACATTTTACGGCACACCCTGAACAAAATGAGGTAGGGATACCAATAAATTGTGTATGCGTGACTTCTTATTTTGCAAAATCTATATAAATGTTCTAATAATTATTCTACTGAAAAATCTAGGCCTTCTCTTAAGTCTGTCTACGATGTTGTAGATTTTTTTTTTATTTCAAAGCAAAGTCACACAGCTGGAGATCGTTATATATAACTTGACTAGGTGTCATTTTCCTCGTCTATTTTTACTTAGTTACAATCTCTCTACATACTTGCTCCTGCCAGTGATGGTATCTATATGTGTTTATGCTATTTTTTCTCCTCTGCCTTCTCTATACTGACAAATTATCATTTCCTTACACATTTAAACTGCTTTTATTGCCGATTTTTCTCCATTCTTCACATGGCATTTTTGCTATAAATAGCAACACGCGACTTTTAATACAGACGGGAGATAACTCTTAAACTTTGAACCAAATTCTTACTGAATAAAAATACATGAAAATACCCAAAAATCAAAATATAAAACATCGGGGCGGGACATTTTGAGAGGGGCGGGCGGGGATGAGAATCTAAAGATTAATTTTATATGGCCTTACAGTGGGGGATCCACATTCAGTTTCACCCGACTCAAATGGAAGCACCCTGAACTCAAAATTTGTTTTACATATTTATCTGGATGGTTTCATGTCTTTGGGGATTACCCCCATATGTATAGTGACAATTAAACCTAGTTTATTTGATGTTGTAAAATATGTGAAATTAAATTGTATTAAGCAATACATTACACATACATGTAGGATTATATTGTTATGATAACATTTACATATACTAAAAATGGAATCTTTATTTCCAGGGTGTATGGAAAGCCAGAAGAATTCCAAATCCAAACTTCTTTGAAGATCTTTTACCTTATCAAATGAATCCCATTGTAAGTATAATATAATAAATCTAATAAAGTCATATAAAAGTCATAAACTTAAGGCTAATGATAAACCAAGATTTCAAACATCATTATTGTTCAATACAAATTTCTCTGTGTATGATGTATGTGATATGGTTTCTGACAGAATGCGCTGGGATTGGAGCTGTGGTCTATGAATGACGAGATAGTGTTTGACAACTTTTTAATCACTGATGATAAAGTAGTGGCAGAGAGGTGGACTGAACAGACATTTAATGTCAAGTCAGCTGCAGAGAAAGCCTCATCTGGAGGGGTAAGTTGTAAGTCAAGATGTGACTGAAAGGGTAAGTTAACTCGTCCGCAAAGATGTAGTGACACTGACAACTTGTGGGGTCAGTTACTTTTCAGTCAAGACATGACAACTGAAAGGATAAGTTACCTATTTGGCAAGGATATGGATATGACAGTTCATAAAAGTGTTTTAGATGAAAGGACAAATTGTCTCTCAGTGAAGATATAGTGACAGTTTCTGATAAGGCCATATAAAATTGAAATCTTGGTTCTCAGGCCCGCGCGCATCCGTTTTGAGATAGCCACATTGCCGATTTTATTATATTTTTGATAAAATAAAAAGTTGGTGTTGCGGAGACCAATCCGGGAAAAAAAAATTCCGACCTCATTTGTTTTGTAGTTTAGTATTCAAATATCACTTCCGGTAGCCATTTACAATGAGATTTTGGCTACTTCGTTTGAAAATACATTCGAGGACATTACCTACGATGTTTACACACTGTTAAGCAATGGATAAAGCAGAAATTTTGACCAGAAATGGAAAGTATATCTGTGATTAAAAAAATTATCTTTTTGTTGAAGAAAATTCAGAAATTAAAATAAAAAAAAAAAATACCTCCCTCATCTACTTTACTGCCAATAAAATGAAAAATAAAATGCCGCCCTCCCGCATCTGTTTTGGAGAAAATTGGCCTGAGAACCAAGGAATTAAATTTAGATAGCCTAATACCTGTAAGATAAGGCCAAAATAAAATTATAGTTTGTTTGGAATTGCCGCCCGCCTCATTGAAATACCCCCCGCTCAAAAAAATTTATTGGCAAAATATTGGAAATATTTTTTTTTACCGTCTTATGTCCGACATCTCCTTTTACAAGTTAGTTCGTTCTTCGAAATAGCTTTTTAAAGTCGGGTTTGATCTCACATAAATTTAACAACACCGGTCAATAAAACGCTTTCTTCGTAGTATTTATGATATAGGGAATATAGGTGGCGATTTGACAAAATGAAAGCCGCCAAAATGTCAGACCAAGTTGGATCAGTGGATGTCAAAACATTCAAGCGTAGAAGACCAGAACATTTATGCATCTTCATAAA
>NW_026928312.1:0-32545 GCF_032062105.1 Saccostrea cuccullata | reverse complement strand
TCCTTAAATTGTACCGTCAAACATCCCTAAAATCCATTGCAATCATTTATAGTTTTATCTTTTTATGATAAAAGCTGATGAAAGCTATTCGAGCATAAACCAATCAACTTTTGAAAAAAACAAGGGTCTTGTATATATATCTACGACACGCAATTTCAAATTTAACTAGGGCTAATTGTAACGGGAACCGTTACAGATGTTCCCCAAACGCTCCCCAACTCCCTTTTGGTGCCATACTCCCTTTAAGCTTCATTAAAAATGACAAACTCTATGCATTTTACACTTTAACAACGTTTCCCTGAAGTATACCGAGTATATTCAAATTTTAGCATTTGCACGCGTGCACATGTAAATGCATGTGCGTAATGACCATATTCTCTTGTCTACACTATCTATATACATTAATATAATAAAATAATAAAACATTTAATCCAAAAGTATTAAAAAATATGCTTCATCCAGTGTATTTTTGATTTTACCCATCTCACGTGTATGCACGTGCATGCATGTGCATGATGACCTTACCTTTTTGTAGGAATCCACTATGTCTATCTATGTTCTAAATCCCATCCTGTCTGGTTGAAAATCAAAGGAGTTATACCCATTTAAAGTTTAAGCCAATCAGATTGCAGCGCACGTGCATGCGTGTGTTTTCATGATACCTGCTATATATTATATTGTAGTATATCCTAATGCATGACTATGTTTAAAATTTCAAAGCATTTCGTCAAAAAACAAAAGACATATTGAAATCTTTGTTTCAGCCAATCAGAGGGAAGCGCACGTGCATGCACGTGAGTTCGTGCTAATTTGACCATGTCATATTATCTAGACTATTAATATATCCTTATAGAATGAGTTTCAAAGCATTTCAATAAAAAATGTAAAAGTTATGGCTATAATAAGTATATCAGTCATTTCACTCATTTTACGCGCACGCACGTGCATGCGTATGCGCGCAAAATGACCTTCGTTGTGCACACCTACACTTGACACCTATTAACCCTAAAAAGGTTTTAACTTAGTTGGGTGAACAGTTTCTGAGAACACTCGCGGACAAAAAAAGTACCGGAGAACAAAGAAGAAAAAAAAGAATAATAATAATAACTAGTGCTAATTGTAACGGGAACCGTTACAGATGTTCCCCAAACGCTCCCCAACTCCCTTCTCGTGCCATATTCCCTGTAAGTTTCATTAAAGAAGGCAAAATCTATGCATTTAAGACGTAAACAATGTTTTCCCAAAAGTATACCAAGTATTTCACATTTAAGCAATGCAGGCGTGCGCATGTGATTGCATGAGCGTAATGACGATATCATCTTGTCTACACTATTTTACTCATTTGCACGTGCACGCACGTGCATGATGACCATACCTTCTTATAGGAGTCCATTATGTCTGTCTATGTTCTTAATCCTATCCTGTTTGGTTAAAAAACAAGGGAGTTATAGCCATTTAAAGTTTAAGCCAATCAGATTGCAGCGCACGTGCATGCACGTATTTTCATGACAATTATTATATATCATATTGTAGGACATCTTAAAGTATGCTTATGCTTTAAATTTCAAAGCATTTTGTAAAAAAACAGAAAAGATATTGAGATTTTTGTTTCAGCCAATCAGAGCAAAGCGCACGTGCATGCACATGCATGCATGTGAATGGTGACCATACCATCCTCTAGGAGACCTTTATGTCTATCTATGTTGTAAATCACATGCTGTTTGGTTGAAAACCAAGGGAGTTATACTCATTTCAAGTTTCAACCAATCAGATTGCAGCGCACGCGCATGCGCGTGATTTCATGAAGAATTTTATATATCATATTGTAGTACATCTTAATGCATGTCTATGTTAGAAATTTCAAAGCATTTCATCATAAAACAAAAAAGATATTGAGATTTCTGTTTCAGCCAATCAGAGCAAAGCGCACGTGCATGCGCGTGAGATCATGCAAATTTGACCATGTCATCTTATCTACACGACTTATATATCTTCATATAATGAGTTTCAAAACATTTTATCAAAAAATATAAAAGTTACAACCATATTAAATATATCAGTCATTTTACTCATTGCACGCGCCCGCACGTGCATGCGAATGCGCGCAAAATGACCTTCGTTCGGCACATCTACACAACATGCCTACTAACCCTAAAAAGGTTTTAACTTAGTTTGGTGAACAGTTTCTGAGAACACTTCCGGACAAAAAAGTACCGGAGAAGAAATAAGAAGAAAAAAGAATAATAATAATAATAATAATAACTAGTGCTAATTGTAACGGGAACCGTTACAGATGTTCCCCAAACGCTCCCCAAATCCCATTTGGTGCCATATTCCCTGTAAGCTTCATTAAGTAAGACAAACTTTGTGCATTTTTGACTTGAACAACGTTTTCCCAGAAGGATACCAATTTATATTCAAATTTTTGCATTGCACCCAAGCGCATGTGAATGCATGTGCGTTTTGACATATCATCTTGTCTACACTATCTATATATTTTAATATACTATATATTAAAGCATTAAGTCAAAAAGTAATAAAAATCACTCATTCAAGTGTATTTTTTATTTCACTCGTTCAAAATGCACGCACGTGCGTGCACGTGCATGATGGCCATACCTTCTTGTAGGAGTCCCTTATATATATCTATGTTCTAATCCCATCCTGTTTGGTTGAAAAACAAGGGAGTTATAGCCATTTCAGGTTTCAGCCAATCAGATTGCAGCACACGTGCATAAGCGTGATTTCATGATTTGTTTTCTATATCATATTTTAGGATATCCTAAAGCATGACTCTATTTTAAATTTCAAAGCATTTCGTCAAAAAACAAAGGAGATATAGCCATTTAAAGTTTCAGGCAAGAGATTGCAGCACGCGCGCATGCGCATGCTTTCATGAAAATTTTTATATATCATGCTGTAGATCTTCATAATGTAGGACTATGTTCCAAATTTCAAAAGATTATGAGAAGAAACAAGAAAGATATTGAGACTTTAGTTTCAGCCAATCAGAGCGAAGCGCACGTGCATGCGCGTGAGATCTTGCTATTTTGACCACGCCATCTTGTCTATACTACTAATGTATCCTTACATTATGAGTTTCAAAAGAATTCATCAAGAAAAAGAAAAGTTACAGCAATATCCATTATATTGGTCATTTCATGTGTTGCACGTGCTCGCTCTTGCAAGCACGTGCGCGCAAAATGACCTTCGTTTGGCAAATCTACATAACATGTCTACTGACCCTAAAAACATTTTACCTTAGTCGGATGTGTAGTTTACAAGATCACTCGTGGACAAAATTTTCCCAGGAATAATAATAATAATAATAATAATAACTAGTGCTAATTGTAACGGGGACCGTTACGGATGTTCCCCAAACGCTCCCCAACTCCCTTTTGGTGTCATATTCCCTGTAAGCTTCATTAAATAGGACAAAATCTATGCATTTGAGACTTTAACAACGCCAAGTTCATTCAAATTTTAGCATTGCATGCGTGCGCATGTGAATGCATGTGCGTAATGACCATATCATCTTGTCTACACAACCTATATATTTTTTATATACTAAATATTAAAGTATTTAATCCAAAAGTATTAAAAAATACGCTCATTCCAGTGTATTTTTGATTTTACTCATTTCACGTGCACGCACGTGCGTACATGAGTATGGTGATCACACCTTCTTATAGAAGTCCATTACATCTATCTATGTTCTAAATCCCACCCCGTTTGGTTGGGAACCAAGGGAATTATAGCTGTTTAAAGTTTCAGCCAATCAGATTACAGTGCATGTACACGAACGTGTATGCATGTGCATAGTGACCATACCTTCTTTTAGAAATTCATTATATCTATCTATGTCTCAAATCCTGTTTGGTTGAAAACCAAGGGAGTTATAGCTATTTATAGTTTAAGCCAATCAGATTGCAGCACACGTGCATGCACGTGTTTTCATGATAATTGCTATATATCATGTTGTAGAATATCTTAATGCATGGCTATGTTCAAAATTTCATAGGATTTCGTCGAAAAACAAGAAAGATATAGAGACTTTAGTTTCAGCCAATCAGAGCGAAGCGCACGTGCATGCACGTGAGGTCTTGCTATTTTGACCATGTCATCTTGTCTACGCTACTAATATATCCTTACATTATAAATTTAAAAAGATTTCATCAAAAAATAGAAAAGTTACGGCTATATCCAGTATATTGGTCATTTAGCGTGTTGCACGTGCGCGCTCTTGCAAGCACGTGCGCGCAAAATGGCATGTTGACAATGTCATCTTATCTACATTTATAATATGTCTATATATTTTAAATATCAAAGCATTACATCGAAAAATGTATAAGTTACGGCAATTTCAAGTATATTGGTCATTTCACGTGTTGCACGTGCGCGCTCTTGCAAGCACGTGCGCGCAAAATGACCTTCGTTCCGCAAATCTACATAACATGCCTACTTACCCTAAAAAGGTTTCCCCTTAATCGGATGTGTACTTTACAAGATCATTCGCGGACAAAATTTTCCTGAGAAGAAAAATAATAATAATAATAATAATAAGAAACAGAGTAAAAACAATATGTTCCCCAACTTCGTTTGGGGAACATAATAATAAGAAACAGAGTAAAAACAATATGTTCCCCAACTTCGTTTGGGGAACATAACTAGATGAGATCTCGTTGCGAGCAACGAGTAGGTCTTCCGTTGAATTTCTCGATAAGATGAGATGTGATTTTGACTGAGATATTCGTTAAAAGAGAATGACATTAAGATTTCCTTCAATGAATTTAAAGTTTCTCATTTTTATCACGATTTTCTGAACATCTTTTGTTCAATATGGCTTATAAAAATATCCCCCTCCTTTCAAGACGTAAAGCATGACAAAAAATAGCATTTTGGCCGCATTGCGACCCCTTATTACGTAAGATATGGCCAAACTTTTATATTATATTGTTGCAAGTCGTTTAGATGTATATCTTTGCTACTGTAATGTGTCACAAAATATGGATCATTAAAGAGGTACAGATGCAAGAATTTTGGCCCCTTTAAGCCCCTATTTTAAGGTGTCAGCCCTTTTTTCTTGATATCAAATGAAAGGTCTTGTAATTTCAAAGACGTTTTGTTCAACACCTATTCAGAGATTTCTTTTCGTTGTGGAGATATGCTTCATATTGATATTTAGGGGCCACCCCTACAAGTCCTTAATGGGGCCATTTTTCAAAAATTCAAAGTATGCATATTGTTAAGAATATTATTCTGACCATCTTTTGTTCAATATTGCTTATCAAAATATTCCCCATTTTCAAGATATGAATCGTCAAATATTTAGCATTCTGGCCCTTTGTGACCCCTAATTACGTAACATATGATCCAAATTCTATCATATATTGTTGCATATTGTTAAGATGAATACCTTTGCTTCTATAATGTATCACAAAATATTGATCAATTAAGAGTTAAAGATGAAAGACTTTTGGCCCCTCTGAGCCCCTTATTTGAGGGGTCAGCCCTTTTTTCTTGATATCAAATGAAAGGTCTTGTGATTTCAAAGACTCTTTGTTCAACACCTATTCAGAGATTTCTTTTCGTTTGGAAGATATGCTGAATGGAAATATTAAGGGGCCACCCCTACAAGTCCTTAATGGGGCCATTTTACAAAAATTCAAAGTATGCATATTGTTTAGAGTATTATTCTGACCATCTTTTGTTCAATATTGCTTATCAAAATATTCCCTCTTTTCAAGATATGAAGCGTCAAAGATTTAGCATTCTGGCCCCTTGTGACCCCTTATTACGTAAGATATAGTTAAAAGTTAAAAAATGGTCTAAAATTAATAAAAATCGAAAAATCGAGCAGAAAAAGTGATAAAATTTTTTGGACACACGGGGGATCGAACCCGGGTCGCCCGCGTGACAATCCAACGCGCTAACCATTCGGCCATCGGGATCGTCGCTTCGCGTTTTCAAATGCAAATATCTCGAGATTGGCTTTTTCGATTTTCAAACAGATTACATATTTGGCTTCTGCAAAAGGGTCTCTATTCAATTCTAAAACAAAAATATTAAAAAAGAAAAGTTGAAAAATTACGTTTTTAAAATTCGCTTCCGGTTTCGACCGGAAGTACTGACGTCGCACGAAAAGGTGATTCTGCAACGCTATAAGTCATGAACTATCATCTCCAATTAATCTTCAGTTCATATCTAAAGCAGTTTTCGCTACTAAATCAAGACAAAATTGCATTTTAAAATCAGAAAATTGACCATATCTCACGACCGGAAGTGACGTCATCGACGAAAAAAATTTCCAATAAGGTTCAGATCAGTACCTATCAGATGTTAAAGTTTCATGAGAATCGGTCCAGTAGTTTACGAGAAATCGCGTGCACAAAATCGGTAAGAATAATAATAATAATAATAATAATAACTAGATGAGATCTCGTTGCGAGCAACGAGTAGGTCTTCCGTTGAATTTCTCGATAAGATGAGATGTGATTTTGACTGAGATATTCGTTAAAAGAGAATAACATTAAGTTTTATTTCATTAATTTTAAAGTTTCTCTTTTTTATCACGATATTCTGAGTATCTTTTGTTCAATATGGCTTATAAAAATACTCCCTCTTTTCGAAAGGTAATGCATAAAAAATATATCATTTTGGCCCCTTGCAACCACTTATTACATAACATATGATCTAAATTTTATAAGATATTATTGCAAATCGTTAAGATGAATATCTGTGCTTCTCATGATGGATACTTATCAAAAAATATTGATCATTAGAGAGTAATAGATAAAAGACTTTTGGACCCTTTGAACCCCTAATTTGAGGGGTCAACCCCATTTTATTGATATCAAATGAAAGGTCTTGTGATTTTAAAGATTTTTGTTGAACATTTATTCAGAGATTTCTATTCGTTGTGGAGATATGCTAAATATAAATATTTAGGGGCCACTCCTACAAGTCCTTAATGGGGCCGTTTTACAAAAATTCAAAGTATGCATATTGTTTAGAACTTTATTCTGACCATCTTTTGTTCAATATTGATTATCAAAATATTCCCCCTTTTCGAGATATAAAGCGTCAAAGATTTGACATTCTGGCCCCTTGTGACCCCTAATTAGGTAACATATGATCAAAATTGTATCATATATTTTTGCAAATTGTTAAGATAAATACTTTTGCTTCAGTAATGTATAAAAAAATATTAATCATTAGAGAGTTATAGATAAAAGACTTTTGGCCCCTCTGAGCCCTTAATTTGAGGGGTCAGCTCTATTTTCTTGATATCAAATGAAAGGTCTTGTGATTTTGAAGCTTTTTTGTTCAACACTTATTCAGAGATTTCTATTCGTTGTGGAGATATGCTACATAGAAATATTTAGGGGCCACTCCTACAAGTCCTTCATGGGGCCGTTTTACAAAAATTCAAAGTATGCATATTGTTTGGAATATTATTCTGACCATCTTTTGTTCGATATTGCTTATCAAAATGTTTTCCTTTTTCGAGATATAAGGCGTCAAAGATTTGACATTCTGGCCCCTTGTGACTCCTAATTACGTAACATATGATAAAAATTGTATCATATATTGTTGTAAATTGTTAAGATAAATACTTTTGCTTCTTTAACGTATAACAAAATATTGATCAATAGAGTGTTATTGATAAAAGAATTTTGGCCCCTCTGAGCCCTTAATTTGAGGGGTCAACCCCATTTTCTTGATATCAAATGAAAGGTCTTGTGATTTTGAAGCTTTTTTGTTCAACACTTATTCAGAGATTTCTATTCGTTGTGGAGATATGCTACATAGAAATATTTAGGGGCCACTCCTACAAGTCCTTAATGGGGCCGTTTTACAAAAATTCAAAGTATGCATATTGTTTAGAATATTATTCTGACCATCTTTTGTTCGATATTGCTTATCAAAATATTTTCCCTTTTCGAGATATAAAGCGTCAAAGATTTGACATTCTGGCCCCTTGTGACCCCTAATTACGTAACATATGATAAAAATTGTATCATATATTGTTGCAAATCGTTAAGATAAATACTTTTGCTTCAGTAATGTATAACAAAATATTGATCAATAGAGAGTTATAGATAAAAGACTTTTGGCCCCTCTGAGCCCCTAATTTGAGGGGTCAGCCCCTTTTTCTTGATATCAAATGAAAGGTCTTGTGATTTGAAGCTTTTTTGTTCAACACTTATTCAGAGATTTCTATTCGTTGTGGAGATATGCTACATAGAAATGTTTAGGGGCCACTCCTACAAGTCCTTAATGGGGCCGTTTTACAAAAATTCAAAGTATGCATATTGTTTAGAATATTATTCTGACCATCTTTTGTTCGATATTGCTTATCAAAATATTCTCCCTTTTCGAGATATAAGGCGTCAAAGATTTGACATTCTGGCCCCTTGTGACCCCTAATTACGTAACATATGATCAAAATTGTATCATATATTGTTGTAAATTGTTAAGATAAATACTTTTGCTTCTTTAATGTATAACAAAATATTGATCAATAGAGAGTTATAGATAAAAGACTTTTGGCCCCTCTGAGCCCCTAATTTGAGGGGTCAGTCCCTTTATCTTGATATCAAATGAAAGGTCTTGTGATTTGAAGCTTTTTTGTTCAACACTTATTCAGAGATTTCTATTCGTTGTGGAGATATGCTAAATACAAATATTTAGGGGCAACTCCTACAAGTCCCTAATGGGACCGTTTTACAAAAATTCAAAGTATGCATATTGTTTAAAACATTATTCTGAACATCTTTTGTTCAATATTGCTTATCAAAATATTCCACCTTTTCGAGATATAAAGCGTCAAAGATTTGACATTCTGGCCCCTTGTGACCCCTAATTACGTAACATATGATAAAAATTGTATCATATATTGTTGTAAATTGTTAAGATAAATACTTTTGCTTCTTTAACGTATAACAAAATATTGATCAATAGAGAGTTATAAATAAAAGACTTTTGGCCCCTCTGAGCCCTTAATTTGAGGGGTCAGCTCTATTTTCTTGATATCAAATGAAAGGACTTGTAATTTTGAAGCTTTTTTGTTCAACACTTATTCAGAGATTTCTATTCGTTGTGGAGATATGCTACATAGAAATATTTAGGGGCCACTCCTACAAGTCCTTCATGGGGCCGTTTTACAAAAATTCAAAGTATGCATATTGTTTGGAATATTATTCTGACCATCTTTTGTTCGATATTGCTTATCAAAATATTTTCCTTTTTCGAGATATAAGGCGTCAAAGATTTGACATTCTGGCCCCTTGTGACTCCTAATTACGTAACATATGATAAAAATTGTATCATATATTGTTGTAAATTGTTAAGATAAATACTTTTGCTTCTTTAACGTATAACAAAATATTGATCATTAGAGAGTTATAGATAAAAGACTTTTGGCCCCTCTGAGCCCTTAATTTGAGGGGTCAGCTCTATTTTCTTGATATCAAATGAAAGGTCTTGTGATTTTGAAGCTTTTTTGTTCAACACTTATTCAGAGATTTCTATTCGTTGTGGAGATATGCTACATAGAAATATTTAGGGGCCACTCCTACAAGTCCTTAATGGGGCCGTTTTACAAAAATTCAAAGTATGCATATTGTTTAGAATATTATTCTGACCATCTTTTGTTCGATATTGCTTATCAAAATATTTTCCCTTTTCGAGATATAAAGCGTCAAAGATTTGACATTCTGGCCCCTTGTGACCCCTAATTACGTAACATATGATAAAAATTGTATCATATATTGTTGCAAATCGTTAAGATAAATACTTTTGCTTCAGTAATGTATAACAAAATATTGATCAATAGAGAGTTATAGATAAAAGACTTTTGGCCCCTCTGAGCCCCTAATTTGAGGGGTCAGCCCCTTTTTCTTGATATCAAATGAAAGGTCTTGTGATTTGAAGCTTTTTTGTTCAACACTTATTCAGAGATTTCTATTCGTTGTGGAGATATGCTACATAGAAATGTTTAGGGGCCACTCCTACAAGTCCTTAATGGGGCCGTTTTACAAAAATTCAAAGTATGCATATTGTTTAGAATATTATTCTGACCATCTTTTGTTCGATATTGCTTATCAAAATATTCTCCCTTTTCGAGATATAAGGCGTCAAAGATTTGACATTCTGGCCCCTTGTGACCCCTAATTACGTAACATATGATCAAAATTGTATCATATATTGTTGTAAATTGTTAAGATAAATACTTTTGCTTCTTTAATGTATAACAAAATATTGATCAATAGAGAGTTATAGATAAAAGACTTTTGGCCCCTCTGAGCCCCTAATTTGAGGGGTCAGTCCCTTTATCTTGATATCAAATGAAAGGTCTTGTGATTTGAAGCTTTTTTGTTCAACACTTATTCAGAGATTTCTATTCGTTGTGGAGATATGCTAAATACAAATATTTAGGGGCAACTCCTACAAGTCCCTAATGGGACCGTTTTACAAAAATTCAAAGTATGCATATTGTTTAAAACATTATTCTGAACATCTTTTGTTCAATATTGATTATCAAAATATTCCACCTTTTCGAGATATAAAGCGTCAAAGATTTGACATTCTGGCCCCTTGTGACCCCTAATTACGTAACATATGATAAAAATTGTATCATATATTGTTGTAAATTGTTAAGATAAATACTTTTGCTTCTTTAACGTATAACAAAATATTGATCAATAGAGAGTTATAAATAAAAGACTTTTGGCCCCTCTGAGCCCTTAATTTGAGGGGTCAGCTCTATTTTCTTGATATCAAATGAAAGGTCTTGTGATTTTGAAGCTTTTTTGTTCAACACTTATTCAGAGATTTCTATTCGTTGTGGAGATATGCTACATAGAAATATTTAGGGGCCACTCCTACAAGTCCTTAATGGGGCCGTTTTACAAAAATTCAAAGTATGCATATTGTTTAGAATATTATTCTGACCATCTTTTGTTCGATATTGCTTATCAAAATATTCTCCCTTTTCGAGATATAAGGCGTCAAAGATTTGACATTCTGGCCCCTTGTGACCCCTAATTACGTAACATATGATAAAAATTGTATCATATATTGTTGTAAATTGTTAAGATAAATACTTTTGCTTCTTTAATGTATAACAAAATATTGATCAATAGAGAGTTATAAATAAAAGACTTTTGGCCCCTCTGAGCCCCTAATTTGAGGGGTCAACCCCATTTTCTTGATATCAAATGAAAGGACTTGTAATTTTGAAGCTTTTTTGTTCAACACTTATTCAGAGATTTCTATTCGTTGTGGAGATATGCTAAATACAAATATTTAGGGGCCACTCCTACAAGTCCCTAATGGGACCGTTTTACAAAAATTCAAAGTATGCATATTGTTTAAAACATTATTCTGAATATCTTTTGTTCAATATTGCTTATCAAAATATTCCACCTTTTCGAGATATAAAGCGTCAAAGATTTGACATTCTGGCCCCTTGTGACCCCTTATTACGCAAGATATGCCTAAAAGTTTGTAATATATTGTTCCAAATGGTCTAAAATTTAAAAATATCGAGAAATCGAGCAGAAAAAATGATAAAAATTTTTGGTCATACGGGGGATCGAACCCGGGTCGCCCGCGTGACAATCCAACGCGCTAACCATTTGGCCATTGGGATTGCCGCTTCGCGTTTTCAAACGCTAATATCTCGAGACTGGCTTTTTCGATTTTCAAACAAATTACATATTTGGCTTCTGCAAAAGGGTCTCCATTCAAATCTGAACAAAAATATTAAAAAAAGAAAAGTTGAAAAATTGCGTTTTTTAAATTCGCTTCCGGTGTCGACCGGAAGTACTGACGACGCACGAAAAGGCGATTCTGCAACGCTATAAATCACAAACTATTATCTCAAATTAATCTTCAGTTCATATCTTAAGCAGTTTTCGCTACTAAATCAAGACAAAATTGCATTTTAAAATCAGAAAATTCCCTATATCTCACGACCGGAAGTGATGTCATAGAAACGCTTAAAAACCTATCAAGATCAATTGATTAGCTATTACATACGAAAATTTCATGAAAATCGGCCGATCCGTTTCTGAGAAATCGCGTGCACAAAATCGGTTGGAAGAATAATAATAATAATAATAATAATAGAGAAAAAGAAACCGAACGAAAACAATAAGGTCTTCCGTTGGAAACGGAAGACCTTAATAATAATAATAGGGAAAAAGAAACCGAAGAATAACAAGAAGGTCTTCCGTTGGAGACGGAAGACCTTAACTAGTGCTAATTGTAACGGGAACCGTTACAGATGTTCCCCAAACGCTCCCCAACTCCCTTTTTAGTGCCATATTCCTGTAAGTTTCATTAAAATAGGCAGAATCTATGCATTTAAGGATTAAACAACATTGCATGAGCGTAATGACGATATCATCTTTTCTACACTATTTTACTCATTGCACGTGCACGCACGTGCATGATGACCATACCTTCTTGTAGGAGTCCATTATGCCTGTCTATGTTCTTAATCCCATCTTGTTGGGTTGAAAAACAAGGGATTTATAGCCATTTAAAGTTTAAGCCAATCAGATTGCAGCGCACGTGCATGTGCGTGTTTTCATGACAATTATTATATATCATTTTGTAGGACATCTTAAAGTATGCCTATGTTTTAAATTTCAAAGCATTTTGTCAGAAAACAGAAAAGATATTGAGATTTTTGTTTCAGCCAATCAGAGCAAAGCGCACGTGCACGCACGTGCATGCATGTAAATGTTGACCATACCATCTTGTAGGAGTCCTTTATGTCTATCTATGTTCTTAATCCCATCATGTTTGGTTGGAAACCAAGGGAGTTATAGTCATTTAAAGTTTCAGCCAATCAGATTTCAGCACACGTGCATGCACGTGATTTCACGAAAATTTTTATATATCATCTTGTAGGGTATCCCAATGTATGACTATGTTATAAATTTCAAAGCATTTCATTGAAAAACAAAAAAGATATTGAGGTTTTTGTTTCAGCCAATCAGAGCAAAGCGCACGTGCATGCACATGAGTTCATGAAAATTTGACCATGTCATCATATCTATACATCTTATATATCCTTATATAATGAGTTTCAAAACATTTCATCAAAAAATATAGAAGTTACATCCATATTAAATATATCAGTCAATTCACTCATTTCACGCGCACGCACGTGCATGCGTATGCGCGCAAAATGACCTTCGTTCCGCACACCTACACTACACACCTATTAACCCTAAAAAGGTTTTAGCTCAGTTGGCTGAACAGTTTCTGAGAACACTCGCGGACAAAAAAAGTACCGGAGAAGAAATAAGAAAAAAAATAATAATAATAAGAAACCGAGTAAAAACAATATGTTCCCAAACTCCGTTTGGGGAACATAATAATAAGAAACCGAGTAAAAACAATATGTTCCCAAACTCCGTTTGGGGAACATAATAACAGGTGTAACAAATTATTTCAAGAGTAAGTTTCCACTCATTTAGAAATGTTCAAGAAGGGTTGAAAGGATATTATTAAAGCAGCGAGGTACAATGGTCAATATGTTCGCCAAGGTCTGAATTGAATTACTATTATTTACAAACGAAATTATAATGATAAGTATTGTTTATAAAATACTAGTATACAATATATACAATATTTAAACTTATATCCTTGTATATTATTATCTCTTGCACTTTATACACAAATAAAAAAATGTAATATAATAGAAGTTGGGTTGTTTTTTTTTTGTTCTATTTGGTTAAAAAAAACCAGAGATCATATACGGTCATCATGGTTTTCATAAGAAATAAGATTATTATTCAGTGGATGTACGTATGATGAGATTTATCATCGTTTGTAATCCTCACCTTTCAAATTTCAAAACGACGGTAAATTCAGTCTCTACGAAAATGCTACATTTAAAAAAAAAGATTCTGAATTACGTGCTTATGGATTTTCCTATACTTGCTGTCAATGGCTTAACATTTGTCCCCTAAAAAATACAGTCAATTCGCTTTGTATAGATGTACACTTTCTCAAACGCTTGAAAACAGTTACCAATATTAGTGCTACTGTAAATTTCAGTAGACTTCTAAACGCCGTGTTAGTCTTTCTTGCTTGTTTTAAGTTATGAGTATCCAAAAAGACAAACAAAAACTCCTTAGAAATGATAAAAATCTAATATTCTAAAAACTTTCTTTCAAAGAAATCAAGAACTAATTTGACATTGTAGAAATTCGGATTCGTTCATTTAAGACAAACTACAAATATTTAGATGCGTTATAAAGGATGAACTAACCTGAGAGCTAAATCCTAGCCAATGTCACCGTGCAAGGCTTGAAATTGAATGTTTGGAAATGCTTGTTAAAGGAAGCTTTCAGGAAAGTTTTGAACCACTTATGATCATGAAGTATTTTAAACATGAGATTGTACATTTTCACAGAGGAATGAGGAAATATTATATCCTCAGGATGATTATAAATGTCCTGGAAAATATGATTATTATGGGAATAAAATGCCCATGCCAAAAAATATAATATATATGCTATTTGATGCCACCATCAATTACATATATTTTTTAAAAATCTACTTTGAAAGCTTTCTCATGAATTTACCGGCAAATTTCATGAAAGAAACAGAACATGTACTATTGCATCTTCGCTAGCTCAGGACTTCTGATACGCTACTCTCCTCATAAGCTTAAGGTATTAAAAAAAGTTGGGATTTTCCCCCATTTGTGGTTGGTGTCGATCGACGTCGCTCGACCAATCAGCAATTGTTTTTGTAAATGACGATATCTGCGTTCGAGACATATTTTGAATTTTTACTGTCGGCTGTCGATGACGCAGTTTGTGCGTACCTGTTCAAAATTCGAGATCACGTGACGAAAACCATCCCGTCTTTTCACAGCAACGTTTGCCAAGGGATTATGAGAGTAGCGTATCTGTAGCCATTGGCTAGCGAAGATGGTACGATTGTAACTTAAGGTACAAGATTATACTCTTCAATGTCCATTAACCTGAATAATTCAAATGATCAGTCACTATGCAGTGGTGCGGAGAGGTTATTTATCTCCTTTATCTATTTTTTAAAGAAAAAAACTGTTATCATTTCAACATAAAACACGCATACATTGGGAGAGCACAGACACTACTCCTTTACGCTTGCCACAGTTTGCGGATAACGAATTATCAAAAAAATTATTAAGATTTGTAGATGTTCAATGATTTTTAACTTAGAATGACAAGATATCTTTTGGAATTGATTGTCTGTACAGGTACAAAGTTAATTGATTGCATATTGGTTTACGTCCCATTCGAGAATTGCTCACTTATATAGACACGTCGGTACAGCCTAGAAGAGCGGTACATGAACGAGAGAAAAGTTAAGACCATGGAATTTTATTTTGAACTAGATTCAATGTCATTATGAGCTTCAGATTGCAGTGCGAGTTTCCTTACTATAAAACGAAACGAAGAACTGATATCACATATTTGAAATTGTTATATATCACCTAATTGAGAGAGCGCATACATGTACTAGTAGTGCAAATCTTTCAATGCAAAACTTTAATCTTAATTTTACCTAAAGATGCGCAACAGAGAGGGGGAAATTCAAATTCAGGGGAAAAACAACAACAAATGTCATATCAACAGGGCAAACAGATATAACGAGGAGACAAGAACTGATATTAACGTTCTTAAAAATTCGTCAGAGGCTTTCAAGTGAATGACTAAAGAGCTCAAAAGACAAAATAGCTCGGCTATCAATCAATCTCAAATGAACACCCATTCTCAATATAAGGATACTGACAGAGTTGGTAGGATGTGCTGGTGTTAAGATGAGATATTTTAATTGTGATTTTAATGACTACATTTTTTTTATATATCTTTTTGGACATTGAAGAAAGAGTAACGTACATTTCAAGCTACATTTCTGAATAAAATTATCCTCTACTTTACCGTCTTGTCATTATTCCATGTATTAAAATTTGATGAAAAAAAATCTGGAAACAAAATCTTCAGATACTTTCTTTCAAAGGTACCGGTAATTGATAGAAAAATTGTTATCTTGAACTTCATTTTTCAAAAAATCAGAGAGGCATTTGTGCCCTTATATTAAGAATGGGTGGAATATTTTGAAGTAATATATGCCCATTTAACACAAATGTTGCAGTAAGAGGTAGGTACTTTAACTTTGTTATAGACCTGTACGATATGTAATAAAAATCCACTGAATGATAAATAAGAAATTGATGCCAATTTCAAAGTTTATCGGATTATATGTTAGATATATCATGTTGTTTGCACTTTAAGGATACATACGCCGAGAAAACCTTTCCTCTCTGACACAAGACTTTGCAGTAATGAAAGGCGAGGGAAATCTGCATGTTGTTTCTTTACAAAACAAAAGATGAGAAGACAAAGAATCATGAAGCTGATAACGATAAATCATCTGATGGAAGGATGTATGAGATTAAAGTTGAGTCTTTAAATTGTGATGAAACAAGGATAAATAAATTTCATTTTTTCTATGATCATGATCATCACCCTTAAGTGTGATCAGCAGTTTTTGGAATTTGAGTTGTTAAAGTTCAGATATTGACTGATGTCCTGTATAAAGATTTGTGAAACATCGTTGACGACTTAATCCTTATTATCTAGGATTAGGATTGTTCCAACAGCCTCTGGGTTTACAGTAACATCACTGGGAGTCATAATGATCTAGTCACTTGCGTGGCGCAGTGGATAGAACGTCTGCTCTAGAGTCGCGAAGTAAAAAGTCAATCCTTACGTCGCGAGTCCGAATCCCACTGTGGGACGTGGAGACCGGTACTGCGAATGAGACCGCATAAAACGAGAACTGTCGCAGTAGGTGTTAACACAAAAAAGATCACTCACTGCTCATTCGCCCTAGTGCCGAGTATAGGACAAAATTTTCAGATCTCCATCGGCAAATGGTGGCGTCTCCAACTCTCCATATGAGAAGTAATTCTCGAGAGGGATGTTAAACAGCACAAACAAGCATAATGAACTAGGTCAGTATATGAAGAGAGTGTTTGTGTAAGAGCAGGGATAAATTATGTACTCTACAGAAATCATTCATGTCGAGCCACAACCAATAATATGTGTGTTAGATTCGGCACAAATTCCAAGTCAAAATGTCGATTACTGGACACAAAGCTGAGGGTTCTAAACATATCCAGGAAAGACCGATGAGAATATTAAGAAAGTAATGTCACAAAAAAAAATCTCTGAGAAAATATTTGGAAGAAAAATAAAGGAAACACTTATTATATAGTTTGAGCCCATTGCAAGATTATAATTTACCAACCTCTAATACATAATTTATATACATTGCTCAGTTAATGCGATAAGCTCTACGTATAAACAATTTCTACAACAAGGTTAATTATTGACAAACAAGTTGTTGAAAAAAAAATAATCAACAATCTCGTTCAGAGACAAGGAACACACGGCGGGTATAACCGTATCGGATGACAGGTATGCTCACTAATCCCTCGTGCTAGATCGAAATGCTGTTCTGTGAAGTCAATAATATCTATGGATCGACCACATCAAGCTCGGTTGATATCCTTTTCTATGACGTCGATACTATGGATCGACTTCATTAAAAGCTACATTAATATATTAAATAGGCGATATCATATTATATTATACTTTCATGTTAAATACTAAAATCTGATTGGTTTAGACGCAGTTAGCAATCCGTTCTATTACCCTCAGCCTTAGCAACGCATGTGGCAACGGGTAACACAACGGTAATGCCATATGCGTGGAAATTATGCGCGTACGGTTCGCCGTAGAATTCTCAACATGTCTGAAGAAGTCAGTTGTGCGTTTGAAGAGAAGCGATTATTATGACATTTTTAAACCTTGCGCCAAAATACGACTGAATAAAATCAACAAACGATAGAAAGCCTGAAAGGTTCGCCCAGAAATAAAAATGTTCGCGGATGTAGAGGAGTCTGAAATAACAAAATTATTAGATGACAAAGATTCCGTAAGTACTAAGCGCACCATAAAACGATCCGTTAATCTTTTCTGCACCTTCCTGATGGAAAAAAAGAGGAAGCGGGGAATTCGAAGGTCTCTTTAAAGAAGAACTCAATGAAAACCTAAGACTTTTTTATGTTTCCATTAGGACAAAAGCAGGAACTAGTCTAAAAGTTAGTTCTTTGAACAACATAAAATATGGCTTGTTTAAGTATTTGAAGGACACTTGCAAAATTGACGTGGACGGTCCAGAATTTAACGAGTCAAAACAAGTTTACAAGGCAGCACTCACAGACATGGAAAAGAAGGGATTTGGATCCGTGGATCACAAACCACGAATTTCAACAGAGGACTTAAAAAACTGTATGATAGTGAGAGTATTGTATTCAATGTTAATACACCATGTGGATTACAAAACAAAGTATGGTTTGATTTGATGTTCTACTTGTGCAGACGAGGTCGGGAGAACTTACGAAAAATGACCAAAAAAAAACGTTTAGAATTGACACTGATGCAACTGGGAGAGAATTTGTGTACCAGGCAATTGATGAAGCGGACAAAAATCATGGGTTAATATATCTTACTTTTTGTAAAGGAAGGGGTAATGGTTTATTGTTATGGAATATTGAAACTTTATTTATGTTGATTTTCATTATTGTTTCAAAAAATATTCATTAGATCCAATGCAACACCCCCACGAAACAATTGGAGGAGCAAGAATGTATGCACAACCTCAATCAGGAGATATGTGCCCAGTGAGTACATCTACACAAGAAATTAGAAGCATTGTGGCAGCGTCCATTAGAGGCTTTTTCAGAAGAAAACGAAACATGGTACTGCAGATCTCCAGTAGGAAAGAACACTTTGGCTTGCCTTATGTCTGAAATTTCGAAGAAAGCTAACTTATCCCGCCTATACACAAACCACTCTATACGCGCAACAGTTATAACGGCGATAGATGACGCCGGCATAGAGGCCAGACACATTATGCGTGCTTCGGGGCACAAAAACGAATCATCAATTCGAAGCTATGCATGTCGTCTAAATGAAAACAAGAAAAGAGAAATGTCCAATTGCCTTAGCTCAGCTTTGGGAACTGTTACATGTAATAAGAACCTTGCTACTGAATCCCGTAGTGATCAAGAAAATTCGCTGGCTAATCTAACAGAAGAGGATCCGCTGGCTAATCTAACAGAAACGGATCTTGATGAAATTTTTAATAACTCCACATTTGAAGAAATTTCATCCAGCAATTACGTTACTTGTGAGAAACAAGAAATTAGCGTTTTGAGAGCTCAAATGTCTAACATTATCCCACAACTACCAGGAATTCAAATTTGTCCACATCTGAATAACTGTATGTAAATTTCAATTTCTACAATCAAAAATGAAGAATTACTGAAGTCAAGTTGTTTTCAATATTTTATTCATTGTTGAACATTTTAATTTAATGTTGAACTACTTCAATTTATTGTTTACATAATTTTCAAAACATGAATTTGTTGTTGAAGTTTATACTTTGATCAATTATTAAAGAAATTTAAAAGTAGTAAAGTTTTCTTTAAAATTAAGACATTCAGTATAATAAAATAAATGGTGCCTGTTTTGGAGGGTAACAGTTGAAATTGACACCCCTCGGAAAACCATTGTCAACCTCCGCTGACGCGTCGGTTGACAATGGTTTTCCTTGGGGTGCCAATTTCAATTATTACCTAACCTACTATATAAATTATAATTTGGCATTTTGAACTGTTTCACGGTTTACTTTATGTTTTTGCGTGATCATGAAACAGTGAACTGTTGACCAGTCCACAGAATGAACTGTTGACTGTTTAAAGCGTCATCGTGATATTCAAGCGTTTTGATGATCACGACACCACTATTTACCTGCTCTATAATTAATCAAATTTAAATAAAACACACAAACAATCCATTTATTAAGTATTACTTTAAATTAAAAATATTAATTTAATCTTTATATTATGTGTTCAGCTAATTAATAGAAAGTATGTGAATAAACAGTTGTGAAAACGTTTTATTGATTGTTTGTGTGTTTTTATTCCAATTTAATAAATTATATAGTAGGTTAGGTAATAAAACACTTATTCAATGACTACTCGGTGAAACAGTCAAACTGTTGTCCCTCGGTAGTGGGGGAGACCTGGGAAACTCGGGCAACAGTTTCCCAGGTCTCCCCCACTACCGAGGGACAACATTTTGACTGTTTACCTCGTCTTCGGCCTCGGGCAACAGTTTCCCAGGTCTCCCCCACTACTGAGGGACAACATTTTGACTGTTTACCTCGTCTTCGGCCTCGGGCAACAGTTTCCCAGGTCTCCCCCACTACCTCGGGACAACATTTTGACTGTTTACCTCGTAATCATTAAATAAGTGTATACTGTTACCCTCCAAAACAGGCACCATTTATATAATGGCAGTAAAATGACAGAAGAGTAATATCGATGGAAGCAAAATATCATAGTTATTCTACTTCAGCAGCTAGTAACATGGGCACGTTACTATCTTTGATTCAGACAGATTTATCTGTTTGATACGAATATCATACAGTGTGCCTGTGTAACTTATTGAAGAGATTAATAAACAGATTTGCCTCTTTTTTTAAGGCTTTATGTCTGTAAAGGGAAATGGATGCTATCATTTTGGGATTTGTTATCACATTAAGAAAGAAAAGTGACCGCTTTGGTAGGAAATAAACAAGCTTTATCCCATGAATTATCACAAAATATTATATCTTTAACTCGTCTGTTATTTGCAGCAGATAATAAATTATAAAAGAAAAGTGACTTATTGTAGTCAGTACTAATTTTCGAGCACCGTATTAGGACTGAACAAGAGTCATGACAAAAGCAAGTGTTGACATGGAGATGCTATCTGTTATGCTGTTCACAAGTGTTGGAACCATTTTATTAACCGTTATATGTTGGTATGCTGGACACCAAAACACGTCTGACGTGGCACGATTTGTAGTTTGGAGTATCCTTGTTTTTGCTGTAGTATCCGGAATTTTATGTGAAATCACAGCGTTTGCTCTAATTTGCAAAACTGTACAACCAGTGTTGGTCAGTACAAAGGAAACAAATTTGCGATTATTTTTCCTATGGTTATGTGGGGTAGTTAATATAATTTATCCTGTGTTTGCTATGATGCGTGTTTTGGAATGTTTTTGGAAGATCCAGTACAACGTTTACTATGGAATGTTTTCTCTGCTAACCTACCTTTTGTATATGATCTTTATCATTCTGCAAATAATTCTGGTGATCAGAAGTAGAAACAAAAGAATGAATGACAACTTTACCAGTCGTGCATGCATTGGGATTATTTCTATAGCAAATATGGCGATTTGGATGAACTCCTTTGTGTCAGACATATACGGACTGTACTCGGAACCAAAACTCATTCTTAACCACTCTGTTCTGAGAACTGAGATAGAATGTCAAATGAATTCATCGACAAATTCTGCGTTCTGGAAATTCTTGCCTTATTTGATTCCATTTAGGCTCGAATTCTGCCTCATGGCTACGATTCTACTTTTCCATCTATGGCCAACTGATGGTTTAACTTGGGAAAATTTTACCTCTTCTGACGTACTTCAGAAGAATTCATCAAATCGTTCGTATGTTGGCTTTGTTTTAGGAATATTTATGACATTTCCTATTCTATTGATAACCTGTCTAGAGAAACTATCTATTAAAGAAAATTCACAATCAGTTTTTATCGCAAATGAACTGGTCATACTTGTATTAACTTTAATAGGCTTTATTTTTATTCACTGGGTTACCTATTCTACAAACAACGAACTAATCACAAAGCCAATCGTCAATGAATCACCATCTTATCTCCTGATCTTCTCTTTGATGTCCGTGTTTGCATTAAGCACCATCATCCTAGCAGCATCCCCGTTTAGTGTAATTTCAGATGTGGCAAGTCTTGTCTTAACAAAAGAACTTTTTTCAGAAGTTACGTCATTCTATCAAACACTGTTGATTTTAAAACTAATAGGAGCCTCGAAAGGAGTTTTAAGATGGCATGAGAAAGCAATCTGCATAATGTTGTCTTTTTACAACTTAAGTTTATGGTTTCATTACACTATGGGAGGATACTCGAGAAATATCAAGAACCATTCCGATTCTTACACTTGGATAGTTATAGAGCATACCTTAATACCATTATGTTCATTTTTTTACTTTCAGTCAGGAGTGGCATTTTTTACCATTTCGATGCAATCTTCTAAGCAGTAAACGGTTCGAAAAGAAATTCTTGAAGAGGCTTTCTTTTTAAAACTTATATGAATTTTATATATGTGGTTAAGTTAATTATTACTCTGGATGATCATGTCTGTAGAATCATCTGAAAAATATAGTTATAATATAAAATTATTGTTTCATTGTATTTTTTGTTTTTGTCACATAATTTAGACATATTAAACCTTTTTTCTCTCATTCGAGTAAGCATTATTAGGTTTAAATTATAAATATTACATTCATATGTGTGTGTGAGGGTATGTGTGAGGGAGGGTGTGTGTGTGTTTTTCATTCTTTATTTTCATATTGCTTATGAACAGACTAATGAAAATGTTAACTGCCTGTATTATTTGTTTTTTAAAATGGATTGTTGATAAACGAAGACGGAAATGAGGGGGGGGGGGGGGCTAAAAAGAAGTAAATATATGAATGTGGGGAATGTCTGAATTATTCAATGTCTGTGTTTATGCCTAAGTTACAATGATAGAGTTGGAAGGGGTATTGCAACGCACTTGTGTGTCTGTTTGTCCTTGTGCAAAACGGAAGTGACAAAATATGCTTCAGGATCGATGTTAAATGCTGTGTATAATTATAGAACAGATATGCTCTTTGTATACAACATATAAAACAATCTTTGGTCACTTCCCTGTTTATGCGCCGTGGACTTCGCATTTCTGAGTATTTTTATTTATACATGTCCATGTTCCCGAAATTTTTAAAGTCAGTTTTTCGTTGAAATTGCATTTTAAAAATTCAACAATCTGACTAATACTAGAAATAATTCTTATTTCTAACGTTAACTTTGAAGAAGAGCTCGAGTGACTGCAGAATCAATCCCATTCCAATTCTCAAAACTTAATGTTTTGTCCAAAACTCAACAGACATGCATCACCAGACAATCTATACTTAGGTTGCAGCATCATGTACTTTTGTCAATTGATCTAACCAATTTGAATGAAATTCAATTATCTTTATTATGACATTGACCTTTCTTTGGATTCGAAAATCGGATTTAGCCAAGTATGTCACCTTCACTGAAAAAAGGATATAAATACATGTATGTTATATAAAAGGATATAAATACATGTTTGTTATATAAGTTTGCTAAGCTATGAATTTACAGTTAAGTTGATAAAGTGACTATTTATATTATAGTAGATACCAAAACTAAATGATATTAAAAAGCGCAGTCTAAAGACAACTTATGTGTTCCAAGGAACGCATGCATCGCCTGCTTTAATTGAGGCTTCATCGATCAAAGAAGTAATTTAATCTAAGGTGGTCAGTACCTATATTTATCACTTAAAAGCTAAAGCATTCTTATTATTAAATAATTTAACAAGAAGAGCTTTAAACAAGATATTAATCAGTTATAATATAATGATTAGATATATTTACAAGATAACGTGGATTCGGTCTATCGAGTGATAGTATCATAAAAATAGGACGTCAAAATTTATTCTTATCATTTTATATAACTTTTTTTAATAAATTATTTTAAAAATACAAAATTAAATCAACAGTAATAAATCAATTGAAAATGCTCGCAAAAATTTCATTTAAAACACTACTTACGCAACATCTGACTCGCAGACAAATCTGAAAACGTGTCCACATGGTTCATCGGCCCATCGACCATGATACCTGTCCCATAATGCAACACAGTTTGCATCTGTATGCTGATTTGGCTCGCCCGGAGAAAAGTCATTCACAGTTATGGTCTGCATGTTAGAGGAATAGATCCATCGATCTTCTTCTATCAAGTCAGAAATTCCGATCCAGTAGAAACTGGAGTCATCTAGAAATAAATCAAATGAAAACTTCAAATTTATCATTGCTAAAATGTTAATTCGAATATGTGTTATCATTACTAGTAGCTTTATTGTAAATAGTATCAGATCTGCATTTTCTTTAAAGAATGTTGGTTATGCAGGGGCAAATTGAACGTCTCCTTTAGAGTCGCAAAGTAAGGAGTTAATCCTTACGTCGGAGGTTCGAATCCTGCTGTTGGACGTGGAAACCAGTCCTTGCGAGATCCCGTGTCGCAGTAGGTGTTGTCACGAAAAAGATCTCTAACTGCTCAAAGGCAAGCATGGGATAAAATTTGCAGCTCTCCACCGACAAGTGGTGACGTCTCCAAATGAGTGAAAAATTCTGGAGAGGGACGTTAAACAAACAACGTATCTAGTAATAAATAAATTCTTCGCAATTCAACGAGTTTATAAGGAGAGTAATGTATCATAAACCTTTGGCAAGCTATAGCGATGATATGATTATAGAGCCCTATCCCTACTTTCACACTTTTGGAAAATGATTCAGTGCTTATTACAATCAAGCCAACAGTTTAAATTTCTGATGTTCTGAAGTAAAGAAGACTTTTAATACGATTTTGAAGGATTTAATCCTATTCTTAAGTCCCTGGGAAGGGAGGTCATGAAATTCATAGATTTTATTCCTCTTCACCCATACATGCTGAAATTCGAAGAGAAAATCACCTGAGTGGCCATAAAAAATATGCAGCTACATACATTTCTTAGAAGTTCTTCCTGGGGAAAAGAAATAATGCTTTACTCATGAAGACTTTGAAAATGGCTGATGAGAAAAGATGATTCAGCACTAGTCCTAGGTTCCGCCAACTTTGAATGAAATCCAGCACATATAGCCTACAGAATATATTTAAATCCAACACATATAGCCTACAGAATATATTATTTTATCACAAAATAGAATAAAAAAAACTCTCGTAAAACTAAAAGTTCAGTTTTTTTAAGTTTCAAAAGTTTATGTTTGAATGGTAAAATCATATATCTTAATGTAGGAAACAAACTGTATAAACACTTACAGAACAAGACAGCCAGATGACTTGAATTACACTTTGTATTATAATAGCTTTGTACATGTTTCTTTGCATACCTCAGCCTCTCCCCATGGCCTAGCTGTATGACTGAACCAATAGCATATATTTATTCTGAAACTGATTCCAACCAGGCTGGCAATCTAAACCTACAATTATTGTTGTTTTTTTTTAAATGTAAATGGTTACCTTTAGAAAAAAACAGGTCAATAACTGTTTGATGGCAAGCGCTACTTGTGGTCGTTTATAATCGTGGAAAGAGGTATGACTGTACTATAATTCAGATTTTTGCTTGTCTTTTTACAAGACCACGTGATCTAGGAAGGTAGCAAAATATTTCAGAAGATCTTGATCGACATCGAAAATACTAGTATGTTGCATTTATAGGCTTAGAAAATATATACAGTATATGGCAAAATCTATAATTTCAAACCTCTTTTCATTCAAAGGAAAAAATAATATGATTACATATTGTATTACAAAAAGAAAAAAAAACAAGATGTGTTTGTGAAACACTATGCGCCCGATGGCAACAAAGTTCTAAAAAAAGCAATTTTTAGCAAATAGGTCACAGTTAAGGTCGCACGATCATTGTACTTTGTGTCATTTGAAAGCACTTAATTAGTAGAATATGCATACCAAATATAAAGTATATATCTCGTATGGTTCAAAAGGTCGAAAAAGCTGTTTTTAGCATATAGGTTACAGTCAAGGTCACAAGGTCATTGAACTTGCTGTCGTTTAAAAGGACTTTATCAGTGGAGTATGCATACCAAATATGCACTCTTCTCCTATGGTTCAAAAGTTACTGCGAATGCTCGGGCGCATAAAAATCATTTTACACCCAACCAATTTAGCAACGAAGTGGAATAAAAGTAGTCTCGATCGTTCTTTTCGTACGATTCACCGGGTTATATTTAGAACAGTTTGAGATGAACAGAGTTACCAATAATATTTGATAATTTAAAATTATAAAAATTACTTACAATTTGCACTTTCAAGACCACAAAGTACAAAACCAAGAGATAAAATACTGATAAAACGGCATGTTGCACAGTTGTAGAAAATGAAATGAGAGCGAAATTATTTCAGCATAAATATAAAGCAAACATGTTTAAAGGACGAACGTTATGAGATTCGAGTTCAAAAATGATAAGAAAGAAAGGATTGGTACATGTAGTTCTCTAATTGTGTTCTCTTTCTTATCATAAATGAATTCCTTTTAATAGCCACAGTTTAAACATTTCAATACTTTAGAACATAATGAATACTGTAGAAATTGAGGATATCAGATATCAAGGATCAAGCTCGATATATCAATATTTTGACTGATAAATATTTTGAGATCACTTTGTTTGACAGACATCATTCATAGTACCTTGGTTTTTTTAAAGAAATTGTTACCCTATTACCTGTGTACATGCTCAAAAGTCAATGTGTTCAAACTTCTCTAAAATTACAGGTATATGGTGACGTCTAGTCTATATTAATGAAATATTTTTTAATGGGACATAGGCCTAAAACAGCATACAATCAATCTCATATCGATCTTTTGTGTGATTTGGTCGCCCAAAGGGTAACATTTTACACACGCCTTTTTAGCTGTTGTTACTTAGGAGCATGTTTCACCATTAACTGTATTTATCTGTACCTCTTCCTGCTCCATCATCACCTAACTTATTTGTACATATTTTAAAAGAGACAAGAGATGTTTGTAAAACACTTACATGTATGACCCCTCCCCCAAATAAATGGAATTTTTATAACCCAAGGGGCATAACTCTGTCAAAAATGGCTCGAATGTATCCAAAACAGAACTTGACCTAGATATTCTTATGATAAACTTATATACCAAAGTTAATTTCAGTATGAGCAACTGCTGCAAAAAAAAAATGAACGGAAAAGGCAAATCATTGGAATTTTGCAAAGTCCAAAGGGCATCGTAACTCTGTCAAAAATGGCTCGATTGTATCTAAAACAGAACTTGTTCTAGATATTCGTATGATAAATCTCTATACCAAATTTCATTTCAGTGTATGCAACGGTTATGAAGAATATGAACGGAAACTGATGGTGGACCTACGGACAGAGAGCAGAAAGCAATATCCCCTCCTTTCTTCGTAGGGGGACATGAAAATCCCAATCATTTATAACTAATTAAGGTTGCAGCTAGCCTAGCTAAGCTAGCTGAAATAAATAGGTAGCAACTGTTCCTTCGCCAAGCACTCGGCATAAAGACGTAAACACCGAGGTTCCGCGTCACGACAGGCATTGGAAAGACAAAAAAAAACATAACTGCTCAATGGCCTGTAGTTCCGGGTGAAGGCTTTTTGAAGCTCTTCATCGGTATATGTTAACCTTTCTATATGCGTTAAAATTCAATTATACGAAAAAAAATACATACAGTCAATCAGTCTACGATAATACAATGTAGAGTAAGAATAATCTGTCTCGGAACAAGCCCTCACCACAGTTAGAATACCTCCCATATACTCATAATGTAACAAAATATTGGAGCATCGCTCCGACACGATTTTGAAGAATACAAATGAATTTACACCAAAAATAACTTCCAAATGAATTGTAACAAACCTTTTTGAGGTTGCATATGCCTTTAAACCTGAAATAGAATCCAAATATGAACGAAAATTCAACTAACAATATCATTTTAACGATAGAACATTCTATCTATACGATAATATAACTACAATAGGAATCTCCGTAGCACTCCGTAGTAATCATATCTTTTTCAGATATCTCACTGAATAAAATTTAATGAGACTTTCACAGGAGCATTTTTACATAATGTCGCCGTGCCTCCCATTTCTCGTTTTGATCGGTTAGCTAGAGGGAAACATATTTTGTTAATGACTTTTCAATAATAGACTCCACCACTTGACTTAACATAAACCAATAAATCCAACAAAAAATTTATCAAAAATTTATTGTAAAAATTCAATACTTTTCATGATTTTAAAAAAAGTGACATTTATCTTAGCTTGGCATGAAAATGATGCCGGCGCGGCAGGTGGTGGCGTCTACATGCATATAAATGAAAAATTCTCGAGAGGGATGTTAAACAACAATCTTGACAATCAAACGGTATAGTTGTTCTTTTTTTTAGGATTTTGGAATTCCCTGACGTTCTTTGTTGCGTAATTACCGAAAGCTAGACTGTCGTCTGCACTATTTTTAATAGATTCTTTCAAAAATGGCAGAAAAAGGAAAGGATTGATCTCTGATGTGAAAAATATTATTTTGTCAATGAGGGGTATACATGCATGTATATTACAGCAAATTGTTGATACACTCAACATTCGTTGTGGAACAGTTTAACAGTTTCCGATGTTATAGTAGGATTAAAAAAAGAAGGGCAGCACTGAAAACATACATCGAAGCGGGAGACCACGGATTCTTGATCCCATGCAGGGATGAAGATCTTCAGTGAGACTGGTTTGGACAAACCGTCAAATCCCTTTGGATGATTTAACCAAAATATTTAATCAACACAGACCCAGACAAGTGTCTCGACGAACAGCTCAGCGATATTTGTATCGACAAGGGTATCACAGACATGTTGAAAAGAAGAGAGTGAGAGAATTTAACATGAAAAAAAGACTGTTGAAGAGGTAAAGTCAGGTGGAATATTAATGGTCAATGGGATAAAGTCAATTTTTATTACGAAAGCCAAGGTTTTCCATATGGCGTCGTAAGGAAGCAAGGCTTCCGAGTGCATGTGCACCCCAGCTCAACGAAAGGTTAGTGATATGATTTGGGGGTGCATAATCTTCCATGACGATGAGATACGGGGCTTCTACAGGTCTTTACCAAGGCGTATAGGAAAAGTAATCAAGGTGAAGGGAGAAATGACAAAATATTTAACACAGTGATGTCATTTTATTATGTTTATTTTCCAATTAATCAATCTCGTAACACAACGTAAACAAACGCTGTTACGCCATATTTGCTGATAACTTATATGGCATGTGTCTGTACATATAGTTCTTATAGTTAAAATAAACGTTAATATATTTACATATCTTTTATTCGGAAATTATTTCTAAAAAGATTTAGATCAAATATATACAATCAAGGTTTAATCTGATGATAAAGTGAATACGAATTCATAGCAGATGTAAACCTATAGAAGATGAGCAATGGCACAAGAATGGTTTGAACATATGCCCAATTCCGTCTGTTACCAACAATTTTCTCCTGTCCTTCTGCGGGTATATTTTGATATATGGAGTAGAGGAACCAATTAATTAAGTTTGTTATCGTCAAAATTAATGCCAGAGAAGACAGAAGTGAGGACCTTTGCTCAGATAATATGTAGCGCTGACACTGTATCAAAAGAGATGTTTGTAAAAAGGTCTCTATTATCTCAATAAAGTTTCGTAAAAAGACGGAAGAATGTTCCTCAAAATTTCCTTGCAGAGCGAAAAGTAGTCCGTAAGTACTATATGCGACTACTCCAGCCGAGCTGAAAACAAGAATTATTTCACTCGTTGTCAGAGAACGCTGATATTTACTCATGGAATAAGTTTTCGATAAATGGTCGAACGCAATGTAAACAATTGTGATGGTCGCAATAGAATTGATACAGTTACAGATTTCATATGCATTGCGAAGTCCAATATTGAAGTCTGTGTACACGAACGAAAGGAGAAGCCAAGTCAGGAACGTAGGCAGATTTAGGATGACGGAAATCATAATGACAACAACGTTACTAGCCCGATTTTCAGTATTGCGAGGCAACAGCGGTAAAAGTTCCTGAGATTCCTCGGAGAACGTTCCTGTTTCTTCTAAATCAATTTCAGTTTCCCAACTTCGTTGTTCTGGCAGAGAATGCCAAAATGACAGTACAAAACTTGATGCTAGGATGAAAAATTCCACCTGAGTTGGCAACAAAAAGAAGGGGATGAGCTTTTGTGCTAACCCTTTGTTGATTTTAGAACTAAAGAAGCATTCTGATTCGTTTTTGAAAATTTTCATGTGTGTGGTTTCATTGGGATTTGTGGCATAAATTCCATTTAAATTGCTAACAACAGAATTCAACCACACTGCAAAATTTGCCAGCGAAAGGAATACGATTGCAAAATTAATTCGAGTTGACTTTCTGAAATGATAGTTTCTGTAATATGTTATGGTTCCCATTTGCAAAACAATAAAACAAATAAAAAGGACTGTACTAAAGATACTGACATACATTATAAAATCTTGAGACAATATTGAAAAACATTCTATTTTGATAGCGATGTAGACAGCGCTTTTCAAAATGACACCAAGTCCAAAGAGCCAGAGAAAAACAACTCTTAAATTTAGAGAATAGTCTTTTGGCACTTCTTTGTCACGTTGATTTTGCACGAACGAGTTAGAACATATTAAGACAATCAAGGCCAACAATCCGCACCCGACAAGGCCTATGACCAATCCCCACACAACAAACCGTGCGGTATCGTCCGTCGTCTGTTTCCCGGAATAAATGCCAAGCACCACACAGAGGCAAGATACCAAATGTGCAAAGGTCAGTGTGGGAGATATCTCTTCGTTCGCATCATTTTCGTTTTCTTCGGAATTCACTTCTGCTTCAGCAGTTGAAAACGGGATAAGAATCGTTCTGAGAACGGCTGAAAACCACGAACGCACTTTCATAGTTTTCTGTAAAAGACAAAATTTTTATGCTTAAAAAATCGTTTACTCTCAAGCTTTGAAAAAATTGAACAGCCATAATTTGTCATACCTTAGATTGCTGTAAACATGTACCGCTCCTGTCCGTTTAGCAAACAAAAGAACTTCTTTATCCTTAAGTCTGTGTCAGTGTCATAATGAAATTCATTCAAATAAAATGATGGCCTATTTGTGTTGTAAATGAAAAGGCTTAAATAAATTCATGCACAGGGAAGTTTCCATATGAATAACTTCCTGGTCAGATGATGTCTAAAAGATAGAAATAAAAATATACACTTCTTCCTTCATTTATCACGGAATATATAAGGTAAGATAGAAATAAAAATATACACTTCTTCCTTCATTTATCACGGAACATATAAGGTACTTAAACATAGATTTGAAGTTAATAATTTCTTAAATTTCCGGTATTATTTCATGATTTTACAGGTTCCCATGTTTATATTTTTTGTTTAATAAATATTAACAAAACAGCAATCTTATTCAAAATACAATTGCTATTAAAAATAATGAATATCAAAATGTGGGCAAAATTTATATAATTTTTGGGGTTAAAATCACATGAGAAAAACTCAGGTATGAAATCAGTTTTTCTTTGTGATCTATTTAGATCTTTATAATATTAACTTTGTTTAACAAAACCTCACAGATAAAGGATCGCAAAATCAATACTAATTAATTGGATTTTAAAAAGGAAGTATCCAGATGAGAACTATCTTTTTAGGACACAATAAGTCCTTTGCGCAATATGGGACTTCAGCCACAAAAGGAAGCTGCTGAGCGAGAAACACGACAGCCATTTAACATTACAAAAACAAAACAAGAGTTAATCGAAAAATGCCTCTGAAACTGATGTCAATTTAAAAAATACCTATCTAGGAAATAAATAATTCAGCTTTACATTAACTTTTATATTCATGAAATTATATCAATACAATATCATGTTTATTGTCCCCCGCTTTCGCGAAAGCGAGGGGACATTAAATCTCATTTGTCTGTCCGTAACAAAAACTTTAACCTTGCCCATAACTTTTGATTTAGTAGAGCTATGACTTCCATATTTCACATGTGTATTTCTTGTGACAAGACCTTTCTTTGGGTACCACCAAATTTGACCTTTTGACCTTGACCTTTGAGTTTGACCAACTTTTACACAGAAATTTCAAACTTTTACTTTGGCCACAACTTTTGAATGGAAGGTACTAGGACTTTCATTTTTCACAAATGTATTGTTTGTGGCAAGACCTTTCATTAAATACCAACAACCTTGACCTTTTGACCTTGACCTTGGAGATTTACGTACTTATGAAAAAACGTTAACCTTGACCATAAGTTTTGAACAGTAGGAACTAAGGCTTTTGTACTTCACATATGTAATCCTTGTGAGAAGACCTTTTATTGGATACCAAGAACTTTTACCCTTTGACCTTGACCTTGGAGTTTTAACTACTTTTTAAAAACTTTAACCTTGGTCACAACTTTTAAACAGTAGATACTAGGATATTTATATTTCACATATGTATTTCTTTTGCAAGACATTTCATTGGATACCAACAACCTTGACCTTTTGACCTTGACCTTGGAGATTTACATACTTATGAAAAAACTTTAACCTTGACCATAACTTTTGAACGGTGAGGGCTTGGGCTTTCGTACTTCACATATGTAATCTTTTTGAGAAGACCTTTCATTGGATACCAACAATTTTTACCCTTTGACCTTGACAT
>NW_026928311.1:5000-32705 GCF_032062105.1 Saccostrea cuccullata | reverse complement strand
CCAAATATCTAGCCCAGCAGAATCTCAACAGAGATTACTCTCAACAGCTCTGTATGATTTTGGAATGTCGATTTAAAAAATTCCATTACGACGTCATGTTGGAATTCGTGTGTAAAATATCTTTTTAAAGAACATATGATTGTCTAAAAATAGGAGTGTGTAAAATATATGATTGTGAAAAATATATCCGATACCTTTTTTAAATCGAGGAAAATCATAGATTAAATACAAAGAAATACCCAGGTAATACCTGACGTGTCCGACAAAACCAGAAGTCTCTGTCGAGACTGAAGCTCTACTGAGGAGTAGTATTCTGAAAGTATTTCATAGAAACTTCTATGTGTAGTAACCATGGCAACATCGTTCATAAAAATCGAAAACCAATACACCGAATTTTGTATCTTAGTGTAGTCTACTTGTGTGCCAAGTTATATTGAAATCAGACCAAACTGTAGGAGGCGTAGCATTTTAATTTCACCGAAATTTCTATTTTTAGTAATCACGGCAACATCAAAAGCCGATAAACAGAATAAACAGTGGGACGGACAACTTCGGAATGGACATTTTTCCGAACTTGCGCACCCTTTTCCTTTAAAGCTATCATCTTAGGGTTTTTTTTAAATGGTGGGGTTTTTATAATCAAATTGATTTATGAAAAAAAAAATTCAACATTTTCTGCTAGTTTTTGAGATATTTGAGTTCAAAAACAAAAATCCCATGGGGAAACATGAACTTAAAAATACCCCACAAAAAACCCCACAAAAACCCCATGGGGTTTATTTTTCACCCCATGGGGTTAAATAACCCATATTATTTTTCGTGGGGTTTTTTAACCCACGTTTCACTAAAAATAAAATGTGGGGTTTATTATCCCATAATTTTTCATGTGGGGTAAAAAACCCCATATTATTTCTCTTAATTCTTGTAATTATCAAGTGAGAATTATAAAATAAATATTGTTTGGAGTTGCAACATAAATTAAGTACAATACATGTACATTTTTTATCAACTTTGTAACAATTTAATTAATTAATTTTTTTTTCAAATTCATTGATATACTGAACCTGGCCATAAGCGAGTCATAATTTTATTTTTAAACTCTATATTTCATTGAAAAACCTATTTTATTAAAAACTTGTTGTGAAGTCAATTTTAGCTCAATTTTCATGATTTCACTGAAACATGCACATGCAATTATTAAAATTTTCTTATCTTAAATAATCAACAAAATGATACTTAAACTATTGAGAATAAATCATAAAATATTGTCATGACAAAAATTTCTAACCTCAAATGACTAAGATTTCTTAAAAAATTGAAGTCTTAAAATTTTTGTTTTGCACTTGACCTGTGATTTCACAGTAATGCATAAAGATAAAACTATTTTGAAATAATGTGAAGAAACTACAACAAATTCTGCATTTTATGGTGTTTTAGACATTAAAAAGAAACAATAAATGACACTGCAAGAATATATTAGAAAAATTTGTATCCTAATGAAATATATAGTGGAAAAATAAAATTATGACTCACTTATGGCCAAGCACTGTACATTTATCATTGCATATGTAAATTAGTCTAGACATTGCATAAGCATGATAAGAAGGGAATTAATTTTTTTTTTTTGACTGACCCGTAAGTGAAAAAGTAAACAAATACGGATTAAAAGTTTGAAAGTTAATTCATAATATTCCAAGTGGGGGAGAGAAATGATTATAAAAAAAGACAATGGAGTGGACCGGCAATTTCATCAGAAAAACAATGTAAAAAATAATGTGACTTTGTATACGCTAGCGTAGCTCACAGGTTATTGTTTTCACTATTTTACTGATAAAATTGCCGACTCCTCCGTCCTGTGACCTGTTTTTGAACACTGTTGATCGTGAATCACATAGTAATGATAGTTGTTCTACTTACATGGAGTTTAGTTTGAGCTCTGCTGTTTGTAGCATAATGGACTTGATTCAAACAAAGACAAAAACTTCTCTACTTTTCAAAGAATGTTTTTGAAATTGATTGAAAGAGACCTAATCAAATCATGACTTGTGATACTTCTAATTCCTCATTTTGGTTACAGACTACTAATTTTACCCCTATTTCATTGACCACTCAAGTAGTTCCAGTTTAAAAATAGAGGTTTTTTCTTAAAAATTCTTTGGGGTGTTTATGGAGTAGAAAGCGGTTATTTTTGGGCATAAATGGAAAGGAGAGGGTCTGAAAAAAATTATAAAAATGATGATAATGGGAAATTTTGCTTTTAAGTGCGTAGTAGGAAGGGTGTAAAGAGGCCCATATTTACCCTTTCCTCGAAGAGAAAGTGAAAAAAGCAGGGTAGGGGTTATTTGCGATGCCATAAAAGGACTTGCAGACTATGAATGTTCCTGAGAACTTGGTAAATTTTTGGACTTGAAATGGTCTTACTCTGTGCCAAGTTTCAGGTAAGTTGAGCCGGTGTAATTTTTTAAAATATTTTTTATGTTATAAAGGAATGTATAGCAAAATAATTGGTAGTCTGTGTCCTATCAGGTCAAAGGTCAAAACTCGTGTTTATCAGTTTATTGGCATTTTTCGAATGATTTGGAACTAATTATGCTAATTGTTGAAAAAATTAATGGATAAAATTATATTTTAGAGACGTTAAATGGATTTAAATAATTAAAGAGGGGGAGGGGGCACCTGCTCAGGTTGTCAAAGGGTATGACATAATGTGTGCATATTGATGTGTGTCAAGAATTTATGCAATATGAATTTTGATTTTTTATATAATGTTGTAGGTAACATAGAACCCATTTCCCACCTATCCTGTTATCTTAAATGTCAAATGGAGTTCAAAAACCAAGGTATGTTTTTAACATTTGATTGTTCAGATTACACTATTGTTAGTAGGAAAGAAATGCCTAATTTCTCAAAACTTAAGCTACTTGGTGTTTGTAATTATAGTTGTCCCAATTACTTATTAATTTGACACAATATTTTATTAATTATGAATGTGAACTGAAGTTAAAATGCTTTTAAATTCATTTTTTTAGTGGCTCATATTTAACGGATTGTGTGGATGCATGCAGTTGTATAGCCTGGATGGGTGACTTAAAAAATTCAGGCCAGTTGCCAGTCAGAAGTGAACAATTTTTGTACCAGAAGCAGAGAAAGTGAGCATTCAGAAAACAAGATACAGCCGTCATCAATATTGCAGTCAAAAGCAGCCAAGTTAAAGGTACACAATCAACTGATTCATAGTTTGTATTATTTTTGTTTGTTTTCTTTTTTATATACTGTTTTCATCTGTTCATTATCATCTGTTGCTTATTAATGTATACTCTCTAAAACTTTCTTTTTTTCCTTCAGCTTTTGGAAATGAACATCTGCTGTCTGGTTGCTGGCACTGATCTGTGATTGTCCAAGACAGGGGAGGTCAGTAAGGTGCTCAACATTTCATATGGGATGTTTGGTCCTACTGCCTTTTTCTACTCTTGTGGAATCTTGGACATCATTGTCGGTGGTCGCATATCAGACAAAATCATCTTTTTTTTGACAAAGACAGGTGTTTTAGAGAATTTGGATAAACTTTGTGCAGAAATAGTGCTCCACAAGACAGACAGAACTTATGTACTCCAGTTTAATAGAACCTTCTCCCCCCCCCCTCCCCCCTTCCTGTTCTTAATAGTGAACTTCCAAGCAACTCCAGGACTAATTATATGTGACACAGGCATGGTATGTATTTTCTGTGTTAAACAATTGAATGTATGTATAAATGCGTTTTAATTGTTTTGTTCTTTGGTACCTTTACAGTGCAGAGTTGCCTCCCCTTTTTTACAGCAGCCTGAAGAATGTATGTAGGTAAAATGTATATCTAAATTCCTTTTTTTGTAAATTCAGAATTATAAAATCCAAATTTTCATAGAATTTATGGTATTTGTTGTCTAATCATGCATATTGTTACAAGAAATATCCATCAAAGAAGTCTAAATATGACCAGGGATAATCCAATTAGAGTTGTAAGTACCACTTCCTGACAGAGGCTGAATTGACCAGGTTGGATAATCTGCTTATAACAAAGGTATTAATCTCTTTTCCTTAGCTTTTATACTGATTTTTCATAGCCTAAACATTGTAGAATTTTTTAATATTAGTTTTACTAAAATTTAAATGTGCTAAATATTTTTATGTTTAATATTTTCAAGAATTTTATGCTTTTTGAAGGTATTTTTTGAATGTTTTAAAAAAAATATTTACTAAAGTAATAGGTTAAGTTTTTTCCTTGAAATTTGTGTAGGACATATTTATCTAGTTAACAAAAATATAAGAAAAGAAAATTACTGTAATATATGTGAGTTGTGAGCATTTCAATTCTGAGAACTGTATGTCTAATGCTAATTTTACCCTCTGCTTTAAGGTGTTCCAGCACATTCTTTAAAGGGCCATAACTCTGTTAAGGGATCATCAATTTCAATGAAACTTCATCGGCCACTTTGTATAAACCAAAGACACCAGCATGTCAAATTTCAGCAAAATCAGACAAGGTTTGTGTCCTTATTAGGTTACAGACTACTAATTTTACCCCTATTTCATTGACCACTCAAGTAGTTCCAGTTTAAAAATAGAGGTTTTTTCTTAAAAATTCTTTGGGGTGTTTATGGAGTAGAAAGCGGTTATTTTTGGGCATAAATGGAAAGGAGAGGGTCTGAAAAAAATTATAAAAATGATAATAATGGGAAATTTTGCTTTTAAGTGCGTAGTAGGAAGGGTGTAAAGAGGCCCATATTTACCCTTTCCTCGAAGAGAAAGTGAAAAAAGCAGGGTAGGGGTTATTTGCGATGCCATAAAAGGACTTGCAGACTATGAATGTTCCTGAGAACTTGGTAAATTTTTGGACTTGAAATGGTCTTACTCTGTGCCAAGTTTCAGGTAAGTTGAGCCGGTGTAATTTTTTAAAATATTTTTTATGTTATAAAGGAATGTATAGCAAAATAATTGGTAGTCTGTGTCCTTTTGGCACCATTGACATTGTCACCCACATCTTTTTCTTTCCCTATGTATAAATCGTACTCTAAGAAACATATGGGTGACTCTGACAAATAGCGTAAAATTCAAAGACTAAACTGTTATATTTATCCGGAATTCGTTTTTCAGCAACACTGACAAAGTTAAGTATATTATACTTATAGATGTTTATGCCCACTGGCCCTGATTTGGGAATAAATCCCATTGTATTCCATTCTAAATAATATGTAAATGCAGTAGCTTCTCAATCCTAAACCAGAAAAATGCTTTCTTTAAAGTGATTCAGGCGCGGATATTTGAGAAATTTTTTCCAGGGGGGGTCCACCTCAGTCAAAAAAAATCCTATCCCAGAAATTCCTTGACAAGCAAAAAAAAAAAAAAAAAAAAAAAAAACAACACGTTATATAACACAGACGTCAAAAACCTATTAAGTGTGTGTGTGGGGGTGGGGGGGGGGGGGTGTGTGACTTCTATTGCTTCAAATCTTTCACTTATTTTACCCACTTCAAACATGTCAACGCTTACCAAGGGCGGTCTGAGTTTTCCAGGGGGGGGGGGGGGTCCATGTTAACTGTTTTCTTGTTATAGTATATATATTTTTTAACCTGGTAAATTTCAGGGGGGGTCATTTCCCCCCCCCCCGACCCCCTCTGCATATCCGCGCATGTGATTAAAAGAACCAGTTCGTCTTCTTTCATGCAATATAACACTTTTATAGCTTTTTCAAAGAAATTAATAAATTTAAATCATAAAAAAGAGATGAAAGAAGACGAACTGGTAGCGTTTGGAAGGTGTTATGGAATAAAAATACATGTACCACACCAAGCAAATTTACATGAAATAAAATGAAAGAAAAGACCTATAGCCCTCAAGGTTTCACCGGTCAGCATGATCAAGGACTCTAATAAATTAATTCAATACGCATACAGGTACGTATTGACTATATAAAATCGAATATTTATTTTTGAATATAAATTATGTCTATAAGGCAGCTATCAAGCTCCTCCGTTTTCAATAATTTATTTAAATTTTTAAGATTTATAGCCTTGAGTAGAAAACAGTCTCTCATTTCCTTAAATGTTTCAAAAAAATATAAAACAAATACTTTGATAAAGTTAAGATTGCTCAATACAAGAAATTTATAATTTATCATTTTAGATTAAGAAAGACCATACTTTTACAAGAAAAATAAAACCATACTTGCCAAATTTCATTGAAATATGAAAAAGTTATAGGGCCAGTTAAGAGAACACACCTGTACGACTGACTGTGTAATAACATGATGATGGATTCTCCCAATATAAATTTCAGTTCTTTTACAACTTATCATGTAAGATTTAGAAAGTTTATGCCATTGCAAGATAAATAAAACCAATACTTGCCAAATTTCATTGAAATATATGAAAAAGTTATGGCCAGTTAAGAGAACACACTAGTACGACTGACTGTGTATAACATGATGATGGATTCTCCCTATATAAATTTATGTTCTCTTTTAGTTTTACAATCTAATCACATAGGATTAAGAATGGCCATACATTTACAAAAAAAAAGAAAAAACCATACTTGCCAAATTCCATTGAAATATGAAAAAGTTATTGCCAGTTAAGAGAACACACTAGGACAACTGACTGATTATGACATGATGATGGATTCTCCCCATGTAAATTTCAGTTCTTTTACAACTTATCATGTAAGATTTAGAAAGTTTATGCCATTGCAAGAAAAATAAAACCAATACTTGCCAAAATTCATTGAAATATGAAAAAGTTATGGCCATGCAGTTAAGAGAACACACTAGTACGACTGACTGTGTATAACATGATGATGGATTCTCCCTATATAAATTTATGTTCTCTTTTAGTTTTACAATTTAATCACTAAGGATTAAGAATGGCCATACATTTACAAAAAAAAATAAAACCATACTTGCCAAATTCCATTGAAATATGAAAAAGTTATTGCCAGTTAAGAGAACACACTAGTACAACTGACTGATAATGACATGATGATGGATTCTCCCCATGTAAATTTCAGTTCTTTTACAACTTATCATGTAAGATTTAGAAAGTTTATGCCATTGCAAGATAAATAAAACCAATACTTGCCAAATTTCATTGAAATATGAAAAAGTTAAGGCCAGTTAAGAGAACACACTAGTACGACTGACTGTGTATAACATGATGATTGATTCTCCCTATATAAATTTATGTTCTCTTTTAGTTTTACAATTTAATCACATAGGATTAAGAATGGCCATACATTTACAAAAAAAAATAAAAACCATACTTGCCAAATTCCATTGCAATATGAAAAAGTTATTGCCAGTTAAGAGAACACACTAGTACAACTGACTGATCATGACATGATGATGGATTCTCCCCATGTAAATTTCAGTTCTTTTACAACTTATCATGTAAGATTTAGAAAGTTTATGCCATTGCAAGAAAAATAAAACCAATACTTGCCAAATTTCATTGAAATATGAAAAAGTTATGGCCAGTTAAGAGAACACACTAGTACGACTGACTGTGTATAACATGATGATGGATTCTCCCTATATAAATTTATGTTCTCTTTTAGTTTTTCAATTTAATCACTAAGGATTAAGAATGGCCATACATTTACAAAAAAAATAAAAACCATACTTGCCAAATTCCATTGAAATATGAAAAAGTTATGGCTAGTTAAGAGAACACACTAGTACGACTGACTGTGTAATACAAGATAATGGATTCTCCCTTTATAAATTTATGTTCTCTTTTAGTTTTACAATTTAATCACATAGGATTGATAAAGACCATACTTTTACAAGAAAAATAAAACCATACTTGCCAAATTTCATTGAAATATGATATGTTGTGGCTAGTTAAGAGAACACACTAGTACGACTGACTGTGTATTAGATGATGATGGATTCTCCCTATATAAATTTATGTTCTCTTTTAGTTTTACAATTTAATCACTTAGGATTAAGAAAGACCATACATTTACAAGAAAAATAAAACCATGCTTGCCAAATTTCATTGAAATATGAAAAAGTTATGGCTAGTTAAGAGAACACACTAGTACGACCGACTGTGTAATACAAGATGATGGATTCTCCAACTATATAAATTTATGTTCTCTTTTAGTTTTACAATTGAATCACATAGAATTAAGAAAGACCATACTTTTACAAGAAAAATAAAACCATACTTGCAAAATTTTTATTGAATTATGAAAAAGTTATGTTCTAGTTAAGAGAACACACTAGTACGACTGACTGTGTAATACAAGATGATGGATTCTCCTTGTATAAATTTATGTTCTCTTTTAGTTTTACAATTGAATCACATAGAATTAAGAAAGACCATACTTTTACAAGAAAAATAAAACCATACTTGCAAAATTTTTATTGAATTATGAAAAAGTTATGTCTAGTTAAGAGACACACTTTTTCGATTGAATATGTATAACAAGATGATGGATTCTTCCTATGTTAATTTATGTTGTCTTTCTGTTTTACAAAATATCATTTTAGATTAAAAGAGAACATAAATTTACAAGAAAAATAAAACCAATACTTGCAAAATTTCATTAAAAATAAGAAAGTTATGGCCAGTCTAAGAGAACACACTAGTACGAATGACTGAATAAAAATGATGATGGATTCTCCGTATGTAAATTTAAGTCCTCTTACAATTTATGATTTTAAGTCCTCTTACAATTTATAATTTTAAGTATCAACTCTGTTTTAAGTTGTTATAATCTTCACCAGTAAGAACATTTTAATAGAAAAGGTCATATGTTATAGGTGTTCACAAATTAACCTCAATTGGTAAAATTAAAAAGAAATTTGGAAAATTATTCCATGAAGATTCAGTACATTTTAATCTGTTTAATAAGAAATATATGAAGAAGTTGAGTAATACATGTATGAATTCTTATTTATGAAAATAAGTTGCAAATGATTTTGAATGAGCAAACCATTGTATTGTTTATTACCGAGAACCATACAGTTCATAGGTTTAACGTATATACATTTATCAGTTGTACAGTATACATGTATGTATAACATTTCAAGGTCATTAAATTGTAAAGCCTTACTTCAGAGACATAAATAACAGTTATAATGTCTCTGCTTACATCCAAGTATTTGGAAATTTATCAATATGTCAATGACCGTTTTCCATGGCAATAACACAATAATTATCAATTATTAAAGTTACAAAAGAAGTTAATTTTTCTTTCTTTTTTTTTTTTTTTTTTTTTTTGATTTTCATAAATGAACACTTTGAAATGTGCTTTTTACTAGGAAAACTTTAAAAAAAATTTAGAGAAGCTAGTTTACTCTGAAACCATCATCTATGTATACACAAAGGGATATAGTAAACAGGAAATGGTTTGTGTAATGATCAGTCTGTGTGGAAATGAATTCTTGAATATATGTATATACCGGGTATATCATCATATAGACTGAAACTCTGAAAGGTGTGAGAACATTCCTTGGGCAAAATTTTCCAATATATTTTCAAAGGTGTGAAATAGGGATAATTCACTGATTTCAATTTAATTGATCTGTTCTACAAATTTATACAGATTTTCAGAATTAATAAATTGAAAATCAATCTGCAATTCATCCCTTTTATGACAACACTAATCGAAGGGTTTTAATTAAGACTGTTTTTCACTCCAAATAAAATCAGCATAATTTGATAATTAGGTACATTGCATGCCAGTACTAAGTGGTCATTAAATAATACATGGTTCCCCCACCTGGCCTCTCTCTCTCTCATCTGTATAAAATTGTTGCCCCGCAGTAAGGTTTTTTTCTTTAATTTTTTTTCCCCAGAGAATTTCAATTTTAAATTGTTGACAGGATAAGTGGTATAAAAAACCATGCAGAGAGAGAGAGAGAAAGAGAGAGAGAGAGATCATGTCATATAAAACAATAACAAAAATTTCTGTTAGTTGCATATCAACACTTCAATGGAATTTGGCAATAGAGCATTTAAGTGTAAAGCATTTGTAAATAATATGGCCATTCTTAATTTTTAGTTTTTTGGTTTACCAAATAACGATAAATGTAGAAGAAATATTATTTAACACTTTCGTACTAGTGTGTTCTCTAATTTGAGTTCTTAATTTACATGAATTTTGGCAAGGTTGTGCAGTTTAAATATATATATAATTCAAGTTGAGAGTGTAACATGAAATTAAGAGTAGATACCATCCATACTTCATTTTTTCTTACATTGTTTATATACCAAGTCTTCTCCGGAGACAGATTTTGAAACTTATGAAGAATTTAAATCAAAATTCTATAATTTGTCGTTTTTTTTTTAAACTTTCAAAATAAAACGTAAATGTCAAAGCTATTGTTAAATGAAAATACATTAGCTTTTATTGTTTAGATGGAAAAAAAATCAGGTTAATACACAATGACCATATGTATTTTAAATCTTTATCTTTTTAGAAAGGGAAATAACTATATAAAGCGGATCGTTTTTAAAATATTGTCCTGAGTAGTGGCAGAATGCAATGGCATAAATTTCTATATATGATATGAGACATTTTTAAAGGAAGAATTAAAACTATTATTTCATTAATCATTTATTTATTGATTAATACAGCCTTTAATTTGTTTCTTAACGTTACAAAACACCTTTTCATATTTCAAACGCTTTATTTGGACAAGTATGGTTCATATTTTTGCGTAAAAGGGTGTCGTAAAATAAACATGATAAATTTGTTTCTTGTATTGAGCAATCTTAACTTTATGAAAATTCATCAACCTTGTTGGTTATATCTATTTTCATAATTTACATTATGTTTTCTAATAATATAAATCTTAAAAATTTAGTTAAATTATAAAACGGAGGATTTGATAGCTGCCTTATAAACCAATATTTACACACCCCAATCAAGATAATCCAGTCCCATCACTAGTCTAAACTAGAATTTTTAATGCTGAACAAACTGACACTTTTGATAAAGTCCTTTATCATGTCCTGACCGGTGAAACCTAATGAGGGCTAAAGGTCTTTTCTTTCATTTTATTTCATGTAAATTTGCTTGGTGTGGTACATGTATTTTTATTCCATAACACCTTCCAAACGTACAATCCTTTTTTATCAATCCTAGGTTGAAATAGATTTAAATTTATTAATTTCTTTAAAAAAGTATAACATTCTTGAGTACATGTAGACTGCTCTAAAATGGAACTGGTTCTATTATGCAATATAAACAGGAAATGACAGGTGTCACTACTTAGGTGTGGAACCGAATCCTTGTATATAAAAAATATATATACTATAACAAGAAAACAGTTAACATGGACCCCCCCCCAGGGGGTGAATCTTACAGACCGCCCTTGTGTAAGCGTTGACATGTTTGAAGTGGGAACATTGCTGAAAGATTTGAACAATCATGTGCCCCCCCCCCCCCCCACCCCCACACACACACACTAAATAGGTTTTTGACGTCTGTGTGATATAACGTATTTTTTTATTTTTTTTTTTTTTTTTTTTTTTTTTTGCTTGTCAAGGAATTTCTGGGATTGGAATTTTTTTTTGACTAATGATTTAAACTTTTATATTCCTAAAAAATTTACAATCAATCCGCGCCTGAATCACTTTAAAGAAAGCATTTTTCTGGTTTAGGATTGAGAAGCTACTGCATTTACATATTTTTAGAATGGAATACAATGGGATTTATTCCCAAATCAGGGCCGGGTGTGGGCATAAACATCTATAAGTATAATATATTAACTTTGTCAGTGTTGCTGAAAAACGAATTCCGGATAAATATAACAGTTTAGTCTTTGAATTTTACGCTATTATACTTGTCACTGTATGTTTCTCATGTGATTTATACATAGGGAAAGAAAAAGATGTGGGTGACAATGTCAATGGTGCCAAAAGGATATAGATCTACTGCAATTATTTTGCTATACATTCCTTTATAACATAAAAAATATTTTAAAAAATTACACCGGCTCAACTTACCTGAAACTTAAGAGAAATAGTTTAAGACCATTTCAAGTCCAAAATATATTACCAAGTTCTCAGTGTAACATTCATAGTCTGCAAGTCCTTTTATGGCATCGCAAATAACCCCTACCCTGCTTTTTTCACTTTCTCTTCGAGGAAAGGGATAAACACAACATTTTACACCCTTCCTACTAACTTTCAGTGAAGGCAAAATTTCCCATTATTATCATTTTTCCGTAATTTTTTTCAGACCCTCTCCTTTCCATTTATGCCCAAAAAAACACGCTTTCTACTCCATAAACACCCCAAAGAATTTTTAAAAAAACCTCTATTTTTAAACTGGAACTACTTGAGCGGTCAATGAAATAAAACCACCTGTCTCAGTAGTCTGTAACCTAATAGGCCAAACCTGATGATTTTGCTGAAATTTGACAATGCTGGTGTAATTCACGCAAGTATTTAAATCAGTGGCCGATTGATTTGGCATTGTGAATTGATGATCCCTTAACAGAGTTATGGCCCTTTAAAGAATGTGCTGGAACACCTTAAAGCAGAGGGTTGTTTAGCATTAGACATACAGTTCTCAGTGAAATGTACAACTATTATATGCTACAGTAATTTTCTGGTCTTATATTTTTGTTAAACTAGATAAATATGTCCTACACAAATTTCAAGGAAAAAACATGGTCAACCTGATTACTTTTATTAAATTTTTTTTTAAAACATTCAAAAAATACCTTCAAAAAGCATAAAATTCTTGTCCCATATTAAACATAAAAATATTTAGCACATTTAAATTTTAGTAAAACAAGGTCAAGTTCAGTTAAAAAATTCTACAATGTTTAAGTTGTGTGCGAAAATCAGTATAAAAGCTAAGGAAAAGAGATGTACTTTTATAAGGTACTCACAACTTGTGATCCACCCTTGTGACACAAGTGGTACTTACAACTCTGCAGTGATATATAGATGTGAAATTTTTATTTTCCTTTTAAAAAACTGTGAACCAAAAATTATCACTTTGAAAACAGAGTACCAATCATATTCTATGAAAATTTGGATTTTATGGAAATATGAATTTACAAAGAAAGCTCCAAAGTTTTTTTTACCTACTACATTAGGTCAAACATGAAGGCAAAGGTCAACTCTCAGAAATCAAAGCATGCAAAATATCTTGCAACAGACATATTAAAAATCTATCTCTTTAAATCAAAGTCATAAGGAAGAATTAATATTTATGAAAAGTATGTCATACTTCAAGGTCAAGATAAATTGGTAAAAAATCATGATAGTGTAATCTGTATTAAGAAAGGAATAATTCGCACAGGTAATACATGTATAAGTTGAACAAGTTGAAAGCCCTATCTCATCTCATTCAAAAGACATAACCAAAGTTTAAAGTTTTTGTGACATTGATAAGCCGACCATTTAACAGATGAATATTAAGATTTAATGTCCTCTCTTATTCGCTAAGGTGGGGGACAAAAATCAAAAGAACACATCAAAAGGGATTAACTGACCTTGACCTGATAATGCATATAGATGCTTTCTGTAAAAATAAACGTCTTCTTACAATAATTTAGTTTATAGTCAGAAAGTTTAAGTATCATAAGAAAAAGAAATATCATGTTTAACATACATGTAGATCTATTTTAATGAAAAAAAGTGATATTGTCAGAATGGGATCAATATTGACTGACTGCACCTTGCAGGATGAAAATTTAGTTTTAATAATTTCAGAACTTCTTTTTTTCTAATTAGAAACCAAAGAATTTTTGATGAATTCCAATTATATATTACTAATAATTTATAATGTACATGATCTATGTACAGATGTAAAGCCTAAATTGATTCGTTATCCAATGTAGATTTAACAGTCGAGCTAATTGATGACAGGAATAAACTTTAAAAAATTACTAGTAGTAAATAAGGTACCGTAAAGGCGTAGTACATGTATACAATGTATATGTTGTCTTATTTAATCATATTTATCATGATTATTGTACCTGCTTTTTTGGCTGATATTAAGTGGTTATTTCAGTTTTTTTTTTTTTAATTCAGACAGAGTAGCATAGAGATGCAACTTATTTCATTTTTCATAATATTCATTCATCCATAGAAATAATAAAGATATCTAACCTAATGATAAAAAAGAAGAAGAAATCAGATTGGTGATCAATATCTAAAGACATGATGGTGGATGGTGGATCCAAGGCAAATGGACCCCTATGCAATTTTTTGAAAGCCATAAAAGTTTTTTCACTGGTGGATGAAAGGGTAAATATAGGCCTTTTACACCCTTCCTACTACGCACTTAAAATGAAAATTTTATTATTTCAAACATATAATTTTTTTCATGTGTCATGTATGTCATGTATGATCAAAAATAAACTTATAAGTCCATAAATCCCCAGGGAAGTTTTAAGAAAAAACCTCTATTTTTAAACTGGATTTGAGCTTGATCAAAGGTTAAAAATGAATTTTGATTAAAATGAGGAATTTATTTCAAACATTTAGCTTTGATGTCAGGTCTGAACATGATCTTAATTTAAAAACATTCTGGAAAAGTAGAGAAGTTTTTGTCTTTTTTTAAATATTTGAATTATGCTACAAAGGACATTACTGATTCCGGCTAATTGATTTCAAACATTAAACTTATATGTCATGTGTGATCACGATCAAAACTGATAACAAGTGGTCACAGGACGGGGGTGGAATTTTATCTTTTTTAAATATTTGTGAATGATCAAAGTGATATTAATGATTTACAATTAGTGGCTAATTTATTTCAAACATTGTTTTTCTGTGAAATTGGTGTGAACTCCATTGTCTTTTTTTAAAATGGTGGATCTCCCCCAGCGGATATTATTTTTAATTTTGAACTTTCAAACTTTTAATCCGTATTTGTTTAAACATTTTCACTTATATGTCATGTGTGATCAAAAAAATTAATTCCCTTCTTATCATGCTTATGGAATGTCTATCTTTTTTAAATATTTGTGAATGATAAATGATATTAATGATTTATGATTAGTGGCATAATTTATTTTTCCAACATATATATTTCATGTAGGTGTACAAATTTTTCTAATATATGGATCTTGGGGATCGGATATTATTTTTAAACATTTGTAATGTCTAAAACACCATAATAATGATTATGGCTTTATTTCAAAATGTAATCTTACATGTCATGTGCGATCAAGAACACCATTAGAATTTGTTGTAGTTTCACTTATTAGTGGTGGATACAAAAGGAGTGGATACTTCAATTTTTTAAGAAATATTAGTCATTTGAGGTTATTAAATTTTTGTCATGACAATATTTTATGATTTATTCTAATAGTTTAAGATCATTTTGTTACATTATTTAAGATAAGAAACCCTCTTTGGAAACTGTGAATTGGTTGCTATGTTTCAGTAAATCATGAAAATTTATTAAAATTGATTAATCAAGTTTTTAATAAAATAGGTTTTTCATGAAATATGTTTAAAAATAAAATTATGACTGCCTTATGGCCTGTTTTATATAAATCTTCTTTGAATAAACAAAAATTTGAAGAATTAATACTTGAAAATTTGAAAAAAATGATATGTATTATAACTATAATTTTATAGAATGCAACTCCAAACAATATCCATTTTATAATTCTCCAAGTTTTTACAAGAATAAAATTATGGGATAATAAACCCCACATTTTATTTTTAGTGAAACGTGGGTTAAAAAACCCCACGAAAAATAATATGGGTTATTTAACCCCATGGGGTGAAAAATAAACCCCATGGGGTTTTTGTGGGGTTTTTTGTGGGGTATTTTTAAGTTCATGTTTCCCCATGGGATTTTTGTTTTTGAACTCAAATATCTCAAAAACTAGCAGAAAATGTTGAATTTTTTTTTTCATAAATCAATTTGATTATAAAAACCCCACCATTTAAAAAAAACCCTAAGATGATAGCTTTAAAGGAAAAGGGTGCGCAAGTTCGGAAAAATGTCCATTCCGAAGTTGTCCGTCCCACTGTTTAGTTGTATTATTAAAAAAAAATTTAAATGCTTAATTAAAGAAGTGTTCAATTATCTTAAGATTACTTAAGAAGGTAGGAGTTAAGTTATTATAAGATTAAATTTCCATTTCATTTGTTTGGTTATGATGGTTATAGAGGTTTGTCTTAAATAATAATAAAACTTCAAAGGATTTCTGATTTTTTTTTAAAAATGTATAACATTCCATTTAAGGGGGGGGGGGGGGGGGTAGAGTTAAGTTGAGGGAGTGTTTGGGGTAGAGTTAGGTTTGTTTAGTTCCCTTGGTCCTTTTTTATTGGTTAAACCCCCTGGTGGATCGGTGGCTTAGAGAATAGGTTCCTGGCCTATTAGAGGCTTGTCGTAAGAGGCAACAGAATTTCCCATTAAATAGTTGTATTATTAAAAAAATTTTATATGCTTAATTAAAGAAGTTCAGTTAGTTTTATTCTTATCAATGCTATGTCTTATACAACTCCTGCACACACCGCTGTATTGGCATAGCATTCATGAGAATATAGTTTCTTATCCCTATAAAAACCCATTCAATAAAAATTAAAGATAAGAGATGAAATAGGTTTGAGTTCAATTATCTTAAGATTACTTAAGAAGGTAGTAGTTAAGTTATTATAAGATTAAATTTCCATTTCATTTGTTTGGTTATGATGGTTATAGAGGTTTGTCTTAAATAATTATAAAACTCCAAAGATTTCTGATTTTTTTTAAAAATGTATAACATTCCATGGAAGGGGGGGGGTTAGAGTTAGGTTGAGGGAGCGTTTGGGGTAGAGTTAGGTTTGTTTAGTTCCCTTGGTCCTTTTTGATTGGTTAAACCCCCTGGTGGATCGGGGGCTTAGAGAATAGGTTCCTGGCCTATTAGAGGCTTGTCGTAAGAGGCGACAGAATTTCCCATTGAATAGTTGTATTATTAAAAAAAATTTAAATGCTTAATTAAAGAAGTTCAGTTAGTTTTATTCTTATCAATGCTATGTCTTATACAACTCCTGCACACACCGCCGTATTGGCATAGCATTCATGAGAATATAGTTTCTTATCCCTATAAAAACCCATTGAATAAAAATTAAAGATAAGAGTTGAAATAGGTTTGAGTTCAATTATCTTAAGATTACTTAAGAAGGTAGGAGTTAAGTTATTATAAGATTAAATTTCCATTTCAGTTGTTTGCATGGTTATATAGGTTTGTCTTAAATAATTATAAAACTTCAAACGATTTCTGAATTTTTTTTTAAATCTATAACATTCCATTGAGAGGGGGGTAGAGTTAGGTTGAGGGAGGGTTTGGGTAGAGTTAGGTTTGTTTAGTTCCCTTGGTTCTCTTTGATTGGTTAAACCCCCTGGTGGATCGGGGGCTTAGAGAATAGGTTCCTGGCCTATTAGAGGCTTGTCATAAGAGGCGATAGAAATAGTTGTATTTTTAAAGAGTTTGAGAAATTAAATTAAAGAAGTTCAGTTAAAGTTTTATTCTTGTCTATGCTATGTCTTATACAACTCATGCACACACCGCAATATAGGCATAACATCCTTAAGAATATAGTTCCTTAGCCCTGTTAAAACCAATTAATAAAAAGGAAAGATATATAAGGGATGAAATAGGTTTGAGTTCAATCATCTTAAGATTAGTTAAGAAGGTAGGAGTTAAGTTATCAGATTTAATTTTAATGTCAGTTGTTTGCTTCAAGAGGTTTGTCTTAACTAATTATAAAACTTCAAACAATGAAATATCAGTATCGTGTTTTGAGTGTATCCTGTAGTTTTACGAGGACCTGATGTCATAGGTTTAGTATTCTGTGTAAAAGTGTTTTTTCTGATGTGTGGATTTAGAATACATCCCCCTCCCCCTGTGGACACCCTATAAGTGACTCACCTTATCTGTCTGTGTGTGCAGATGTATTATATAGTTTTGCATGATTAAAAATATGAAAAATACAAGAAATGCAAACCGTTTTCCGGAATTATGATGTTCCTTCATTACGGTTCTAGGGTCAGTTATACTTGAGCTTTGATGCACATGCGCTTGGTCTTTTCAACTTCCCATCTTGTTCAGTGCAGACAATTTTTTTTTTGCTCCTTTTTCTGCTGTGTGTTTTCTTTCAATTTCAGAAATCGTCATGACTTGTACACCTATGAAGAAGGCCATCATGGACTTTGCTGTGTGAATGTGATAATCCTGACTGTTAAGTGACATTCAAGTAATCGTCGTGGCTTATACGCTGATGAAGAAAGCTGTATAATGGACTATGCTTTTTGAATGTGATAATCCTGACTTTTTCGTGTTAGCGCAATTTTGACGAGTAACCATTTGCCGAGGTGATACTGTTATCTCCAGGTCCCCCAGCTATGATATGCTTTGTGTGATATTTGTGAATGCTATGCTGCCAAAAGCTTACGAGTTGTACAATCGGCACATAGGTTATGAACATGCGAGATGCATGTTGCTGATCCTTGAATGAACATGCGAATTGCATGTTATCTGTGAATGTATTTTGTAATAAAAGCCATGACAGTTCCGCCAATACAATAAATTTTTGTTGTTCTTCAAATTCTATCAGCTACTTTAATGTGTTTGTCATAAGAAAATTTCAAAAGCTTTGATTATCAACATTTATTAAACAGTTCTTGTTAGTATTAGGAATTTTGATATAACCCCCAGCATCCAATGCCTCAGGCATTTTATTAGGTCACCTGAGTAAATTCAGGTGACCTATTGCTATCTATTTTCTTAAGTCGTCGTGCATTGTGCGTTAACATTTGAACATTTTCAGCTTCTTCTCTTCAACCACTGAACCAATTTCAACCAAATTTGGCATAAAGCATCTATGCGTGAAGGAAAACAAAAATTGTGAATTTCATGATCCCTGCCCCCCTGGGGGCTATGGGGTGGGGCCAAAACAACAAAAATTAGTGCAATCTTTAAAAATCTTCTTCTTTACTCCTGGACATCAAGCAGTCAAACTGTTTGCATGATTGTAATTAGCAATGAGTTCTCTACCAAAATTGTGAAATTCATGACCCTGGGGTCAGGGGTTCTAGTGCTAGGGCAGGGCTGAATAAGTTGGTATTGAAAATGCATTATTTCTTTGAAAAATCTTCTTTTCTGCTCCTGGGTATTAAATAAACTAACTCAGTGCATAGTTATGATGAGCACGAGTGCCTCTACCAAAATTATAAATTTTATGGTCCCAGGGACAGAGGTTCTAGTGTTAGAGCGGGGCTCTATAGATTATATGGTGAAAATACCTGAATTCTATGAAAATCTTCTCCTCTGCTCCTAGGAAATAAATAAACTAACTAAGTGCATGATTATGATGAGCAAGAGTGCCTCTACCAAAATTATGAATTTTATGGCCCCAGGGACAGAGGTTCTGGTGTTAGAGTGGGGCTCTATAGATTATATAGTGAAAAAATACCTGAATTCTTTGAAAATCTTCTCCTCTGCTCCTAGGAAATAAATAAACTAACTAAGTGCATAGTTATGATGAGCAAGAGTGTTTCTACCAAAATAATGAATTTTATGGCCCCGGGGTCAGGGGTTCTGGTGTTAGGGTGGGACTGTATTGATTTTATAGTAAAAATACACGAATTCTTTGAAAATCTTCTCCTCTGCTCCTAGGAAATAAATAAACTAACTAAGTATGTAGTTATGATGAGCAAGAATGCCTCTTCCTTAATTGTGAATTTTATAGCCCCAGGGTCAGGGGTTCTGGTGTTAGGGCGGGGCTCTCTTGATTATCATGATTATATAGTGAAAATACAAATCTTTGAAAATTTTCTTCTCTGCTCCAGGGTATTAAGCAGATGAACTACCAATATAGTTATAATAGACAAGGGCCTATATCTTCTATAATTGTGAATTTAAAGGCCCCAGGGTCCGGGGTACCATAGATGGGGGGGGGGGGGGGTTGTACTTATATACTGAAAATGAATGGTTTGAAATCTGCTCCTTGGTATTAATCAAATATCAAGGCGTAAAGGTCAGGGGTTCATGTATGGTAGGGGCACTACTGATTATTGCTGAATATTACTTATTAGTTGAAATGCATTCGGTGTTCCTTTAATTACCCTGCGTATGGGTATTAAGTAAACAAACTAAGCAACTGCTAAGTGTATTGTTATGATGATCAATGGTGCCTTTTTCAAAATTGTGAATGCCATAGCATCTGGCTTAAAACATGAATCAAATTCAATCACTGGAAAGTTGTTGCATAATGCTCAGGTGACCTATAAGGCCCATGGGCTTCTGTATCATTAAAATGATCCCCTTGCATGATGATTTGGCTTATAATTAGCATAATTAACAACAATTAAAAATTCACATTTTGGCATGGTAGTTTCTGAACTCGGTTAAGTTATTCAAACTTATTGTTCCTTGTATCTAAACCAAATTAAACTGTATGCAATGGTGATGCATTATTATAATTGTTACGTTGATGTTGATGGAAGCATTGAGATGCTGTACTTTATACATTTTTGTTGATAGAAGCATTGAGATGCTTTAATTTATACATTTATGCTGATAGAAGCATTAATATTCTGTGCTTGTTTTTCTGCTCCAGAGAATGAGAACCTGTTTTACAGACGATTTAAAATAGGTACCTAAATCTATATCAACTAAAACCGGCTCTAAATTTTACTGTATACCTGTTTAACACACGATATATAAGTCAGGTGTGAGAAAATATGAAACTGTCATTTTGAATGAGGCACAATGAATCTTAACAAAGGTAATCGAAAGTATTTCTTTAGTCAGATTAGTTATATCAAGGGCTTCCTTATATCTTCCCCTACGATAGTAATACGAGGGTTGTCCCGTAAAATCGTGGACAAGTTGTCTAGTTTGGAAAATAATCATCACTGCGTTCTGAAATTTTCACTACTCTTAAGTACATATAATATGAATATATATATAGCAAATTTCAAATAGATATATGCATAAATAAACGAATTTTGGTGTTTTATGTTATGTACTATATCGCCCTACGGCGCACGGATTATAACGTCAAGTTGTCTTAAACAGCGTGACGTTTCATGCTTGCTAAAAATAAAGTTGGATAAGCCCCAATTAAATTTAGAAAATTTAATGATTTACATACGTGAGTGTTTATATCCAGTTAAGGAACCAATGTCACGGCCAGGAACACGTTAAGTTCCAAGACAGTACCGTTGTCAGAAACCTTTAAAGTTAAGCACTGAAATTGGCTCGTTGTCATGAATTTACAGGTGAGGTTATGACAAAAACTGTCCGGTGTCATTACTTGAGAAGACAGGTCGTGAGCAGTTTTTCATTTTTTAAGTTAAATAACTTCCACCAATGTCTGAAATTGCAATGGGGAACAGAACTGACACCCCTTTTGGTGTTGTATGAATTTCAGCCGTTAAAATGAAGTAATAAAAGAGGAGTTTGCGTTGGGGATATTAAACCCTGGTGAAATCAAACGTGGATTTCATTCATTTTCCTTTTGGGATGTTATAGTTTTTGTAAATAAAATATTATATATATACCAATTGATGCAGTCAGTATGAAGACATGTTATAAGCCTTTACAGAAAAGAATTGAACAACTTCAAACTGAAAATTTTGATTTATTATAATTTATGTCCGTTGTCATACCAAGATACGAAAATTCAGTCCGTTGTCATCGGTCCGTTGTCGCTACTCTAATGGACGTAAATACACTATGAAGGAGGTCGATTTTAGTTTTTTATGCTTTGATAAATTTCAAGCATGTCTTCAATAAATGGGTGAACTGATTAGTCATAAGAAACTAAACGTATGGTATTTTCTATATTTCATATAATGTTCAGCTTTTGTTTGTCATACATAAGGGCTTCAGCCTTTTTCCTTATAGAAACTAATTTCACAGTGAAGGAAGAAATATGCACGCTAACTCTCGATTCCCGCCTACGTTTTGCACTCATTTTATCCAATATTAATGGCAATTTGGCCATAAAATCGTTTTAATTCAAAGAACAGTTCAATGGTAATTGATGAATTGTTTTAATACCAGCGCTAAATAGTGAAATATCCCTATTTCCAGCTCTTAAAAAAGGGGCGGGGGGTGGGGTGGGGTGGGGGGTTAGACGATACTCTCCATTGAAAGATCGCCATATTTTGAAATATTCAATTCAATTTATCTATTGCAAAAGACATACGTCTTATAGCATTTAAAATACAATATATAAACAAAGGAAATAATCGAAAATGGCCGGTCAGTCTTTGTAAATCCTTATGGAACATGCACATATATACATACAAACTCGTATTAACAGTCTACAATTTATATGGAGAATGACATGAGATTAATTCAACGTACATGTAATATAATAGTTACAGTCATATCAACAATATAAAAGTAACAAATCAGCAAATGACACACCATTACATGATTAAATCATTTCTTAAGTGCCAGGGCTTTATAGATAAACTAAACTAAATAGTCTTGGATATGATTAAATGTTCCTTGTATCTTTTCTTAAGTTTTCGGCAAAGAAATTATACAAATAAATATATCAATAAAATGTAATGTTTCAGTTGTAAATCGCTTCGAAATTGGTGAAAAAATAAGCATGTATGCTTCCTATGAGAAATATTAGCCTGGTAGTGCAGTAAAAAAAACAAATACAAATATGGAACGCCATCACTGCCTTATAGCATACAACTATGCATTTATTACGTCAATTTATCATTACGTGATGTGAACATATCTTTACGTTATGTCCATTTTTTATGGGATGATGAAAATATATCTTAATATCATGTCAATGCTGCATTACATGAAGTAAATACATCCTTTCATTATGTCAGCACTTCATAACTTGAAGTAAAAAATTCATTATGTGAAGTGATAATGTGTTTACATTGTGTTAAAACTTTATTGCGTGAAATGAATGTTTCTTTACATCATTTCATTTCTTTAATATGTGAGGTCAAAATTGCATTACGTCAAGTAAATTGTGTTTTATAATTAAACTTGTCATCGCATGAAGTCGAAAGCCCATTCCTTTTTGAGAGTGTATATTTCTATTATATCAAAGCATTATTACGTGATATGGATTTATCTTTATTTTACGGCGAGGGCATCATGATGTGAGGTGAACACATCTTACCTTTATGTCAGTGCTTTATTACGTGGTGTAAAAAGTGTATAACATAATGTGAACATATCTTTATATTATATCAACACTTTATTACATTATGTCAAAACTCCATACCGTGATGTGGATATATTATAACGTTATGCCAACTCTTTCTTATGTGATTTAAAAATATCTTTATATTGTGTTAACTATTTATCATGTGGATTCCAAGTTCATTACCTGATGCAAAAATACATTTACATTATCTCAAAGCTGTATATCTAGTATATAATGAATGTTGACGACCGTGTTTTAATGACTGGTAAGAAGGGGGGGGGGGGGTCGTGATTGATTAGGACAAATTACAGGCACATAATATGAACCCCCCTCTTTTCCCAGACATAACTTTACTATAGAAAATGTAATGTTCATTGAAACTGTACAGCCCCCCCACCCCCACTTCTTGTTGAAATATAGTCCACTAAGGGTAATATAATATATCTGGAAAAAAATAGGATTGATTGAAGTTGGACCACTCTCCCCGAAATAGGATTTTCGGGCTTGGACATTTTTTTCTTGGCTTGTCTAGTTTTTTCGGATAAATGATTTTTTTTTTACTGGCTGATCTCCTCTTTCAAAAAAATGATGCTACGTCACTGGAGTTAGTAATTTTTTTTATTCATTCCAGGGCCAGAATTCTATTACAAAAATCTACCAGTCGCTCATCTAAATCAATTGAATATGCCTTAGTAAGCATGCATGGGCACATATCAGTGGGAGATGTGGGAATCTTGAACAAGGAAGGGGGACGGTATATGGTTGGGGACCAAGGGCGGAAAGCGGAGAAGCTCTCAGGCTTTATAGTTTTATAGAAAAAAGTTTTCAACTTAATTCAGCTAAACTTAATGTGAAATTAATGCAAAGTCCTACAAAGTTTAAGACTTTTATAAAAAAAAAAACAATTCAAAATAAAAGAAAAAAAATGATTGCTGCACGACTCATAATATTTGATTTATTTAATTATCAGATTAAAGTAAACACCATTGAATTTCGACGTGACTTTAATTCACAGTCGCAGTGTTGAGGCTTTGCATGTTTCAAGATTGTCAATCATTTGTCGCTTTAAGTTTTCATTTAAAGATGTCATTCCGAAATCGCTGAGAATCTCTTCTACAACAGTTTTCTCTCCCGCCATTTTAGTGCCTGCGGAACGCGGAAAATACGTTATGCTCATATAAAGGCCGAGGATACCCGCGTTCGCATAACGTAATAGTGAATCGACATAATGTAGAAGAGTGCGCACAGTATGGCATGAGCTTTTCACATCAGTTAATAAAAACTAAGATTGTCATGAAAAGTAAACAATGAAATGCAAGTTGACGAAATAAAATTGTAGTATGTGTAAATGTCATAAAGAGTTGATATAATGTAAAGGAAAGTTAACACGATGCAATAGTAGTGTGGGTTAATGTCATAAAGAGTTGACATAATGTAAATGAAGGTTGGCACAATGCAATAGTAGGGTGGGTTAATGTCATAAAGAGTTGACATAATGTAATGGAAGGTTGACACAATGCAATAGTAGTGTGGGTTTATGTCATAAAGAGTTGACAAAATGTAATGGAAGGTTGGCACAATGCAATAGCAGGGTGGGTTAATGTCATAAAGAGTTGACATAATGTAATGGAAGGTTGACACAATGCAATAGTAGTGTTCTGCTATAAGGCAGTGACGGCGTTCCATATACAAATATGCAGTTTTGTCGAATATGTCATTTACCTGAATGGCATAAAGTAAAATGTATAACAAATCATTAAGGGTGATCACCTGATATTAAACAAAACAAGATAAAAAAAAATGAACATAGGTGCATGAAATGTACAAGTGTGATCCTCCTGAGACTGACTAGAAATTTACATGCAGTAAAAAAATATCAGATTACATGTAAATATGCATAAAATATAACAAAAATGAGTTAATCCTTTGCACCAATCCCATATGACAAGTTACTAGTATAAGAAAAATACAAAATTTTGACCAGAATGCAAAAAACTATAAAGTATAAATATACCCCCCCCCCTTTGAAACACAAAAAGCTTTGGTTTGAATTTTTGGGAAAAAAAAACAAGTCCATATCACCTATTAAAAAGATTTTTTGTTTCACGGGGGGGGGGGGGGGGGGGGGGGAGGGGTTAAAAGTATTTTCCGTTTTTCGTTCATTTCTATTCTGAAAAACAAAAGTTTTACCAAATTTCTATAGTTATCTCTCTTTGTTTTCCCAAATAAGTAATGTTTTATGAAAATTTATATAATTATCAATAAAAATAAACATTTAAAAATCCTTAGAATATGTTAACTTTTGAAAATTAACTTGGCAGTAGGCGGAAGAACGATATGTATTCAAATATTGTATTATATTATTCTATTATTATATATTATATTAATCTTTGAGGAAATATTCAAAGATTTTATGCAAACGTTAATTTAAGAGCTATATCTCAACGTAAAAGATTCCAGTATTGGTTCATATTTCTCTTTATTTTGAATTAATTTCTATGCCTATTCAAAAAATTCTTTTAGGAGTGAGCATCCTCTGTCTACCGTTTACACCCACTGTGTGCTCCTTGTTTTGAACGGGGAATATACCGGGAAAAATCCGTCGATGTGAAAAATGGCCTAACAATTACTATGAAAAACGTCAGTCAGCATTTGACTCCATGATAAATTGTATTTGCTGACAAGACTTTTGATATTCTTGTTCCAGCAACTTGTTTGTCAATAATTATGTTCCCCAAACGAAGTTGGGGAACATATTGTTTTTACTCTGTTTCTTATTATTATTATTACTTGTTTTTTATTATTATGTTCCCCAAACGAAGTTGGGGAACATATTGTTTTTACTCTGTTTCTTATTATTATTATGTTCCCCAAACGAAGTTGGGGAACATATTGTTTTTACTCTGTTTCTTATTATTATTAGGGTCTTCCGTCTCCAACGGAAGACCCTTCTATTATTCTATTGTTTCTTCTTCACTTTTATTCTTTTTTTTTCTTTACAATTTTTGTGCAGAATATTTCTCGAAGATGGCTCGATCGATTTTGTTAAAATTTTCAGAGATTATAAGCTTCTATCTGAAGTTTGTACCCCTGACTCAATTTTGAAAAAAATCACTTCCGGTCGGAAGTTATCGCCCTTTTAGTGATTTTTAACGGGTCTCCTTGTCCATAAGTAAACTCAAAAACGACATTAGCTAGAAAGCTGAAATTTTCAGGGATGATAGACGACACATTGCTGAATTGCACATTGGATTTAAAATTTTTCAGAAAGGTCAAATATGGAAGCGCGGTAGGGGTCAAAATCCAGGACACGAATCATGAGTGAATTTTCGAGACATTTTGCATCATATCCTCTAAAGTATTATTATTTTGTTAAGTTATGCTCAAAAGATCATGACAAGATCTTTAATATGATATCAAGAAAGCTGAAATTTTTAGTGATGATAGACCCTTTAACATCAATATTTTGTTATACATTACTAAAGCAAAAATGTTTATCACCTTCAACTGGATTTTAATGTCAGGAAATATTTCCGGAAGAGCCTAGTATGGAAATCTTTGACGGTATATCTCGGTGAGAAATATTTTGACAAGTAAAATTGAACATGAAGTGATTTTTCTGAACAATATGCAACCTTTCATTTCGCATCATATCCCCATTTTGAAGGGTTGGCCCCTAAATATTTCTGTAAAGACATACTGAATCTCTGATCAGTTATGCAGAACAACGTTCAAAATCTTTCCAGATGAAACCAAGAAAAAAAGTGCTGAGCACTCGAATTAGGGGCCAAAAGGGGCCAAAAGTATTCAATCGATTACTCCTTAACAATCAATATTTTGTTATATATTACTGAAGCAAAGATGTTCATCTCAGCAATTTACAACGATATATTATTATTTTTATGTCGTATGATATTTAGGGGCCACAAGGGGCCAGAATGGTAAATCTTTGACGCTTTATATCTCGAAAGTGAGAAATATTTTGATAAGTAATATTGAACAAAAGATGTTCAAAATCATGTTCTGAACAATATGCAACCTTTCATTTTTCGCTAAACGTCCCCATTAAGGATTTGAAGGGTTGGCCCCTAAATATTTCTTTTGCGAATAACTCGAAAACGAAAAAAAATCTTTGAATAGTTGTTGAACAAAAAGTGTTCAAAATCTTTAGAGCTTTAAGATAAAGTCTAGAAAAAGGGGCTGGACACTCAAATTAGGGGCTGAGAGGGACCAAAAGTCTTCAATCGATAACTCTCTATTTGTCAATATTTTGTTATACATTACTGAAGCAAAAATGTTTATCTCAGCAATCTACAACGATATATTATAATTTTTATGTCGTATGATACATATTTAGGGGCCACAAGGGGCCAGAATGGTAAATCTTTGACGCTTTATATCTCGAAAGTGAGAAATATTTTGATAAGTAATATTGAACAAAAGATGTTCAAAATAATGTCCTGAATATGCAACCTTTCATTTTTTGCTAAACGTCCCCATTAAGGAGTTGAAGGGTTGGCCCCTAAATATTTCTTTTGCTAATATCTCGAAAACGAAAAAGAAT
>NW_026928311.1:0-2500 GCF_032062105.1 Saccostrea cuccullata | reverse complement strand
ATAATTTTGTCTAAGTCATATCTCAGAAACGGTAAGAGATAGAGACACCAAACTTATATGAGTAATAGATCTTAATAAGTAGGCAAATCCATTTGGGTTGAGATTGTCCGCCATCACTTCCGGTCGTCACAGGAAGTGATAAAGAAATCTAAAATTTCAACTTTTCTTTTATGAAACTTTTTTGCATCACATTATAGCATCTTATTTTTAGTTTCGAAATATATCAGTCCCACCGTAAAAAAAAACGACAACTTCCGGTTATGAGAGAAAAACTGCATATTTTCAGTATTTTTCTTTCCCATAAATATTTTTTATAATATAAAGTATTTGTAATGATTTTTGGGTAGATGTCATCTAAGATACTGCAAATATCTACAGTAACGTCAAACATCTTTGTAAAATTCACTTCCGGTCACGTGATTTCCTGTCCTCAAAATGAGAAGTTATCATAGCTAGATCTCGTAAATGGTAAGAGATGAAGACACTAAACTTATGGGAATGGTAATTTGATGAGTTACAAAACCAGTTGGAATAAATTGCCGCCGTCACTTCCGGTCGTCACAGGAAGTGATCAAAAAATCGAAAACTTCAACTTTTCTTTATGGAAACTTTTTTGCATCACATTATAGCATCTTATTTGAGTTTTAAACGTCTTTACCACCGGAAATAAAAACGGCAACTTCCGGTTATAAGAGAAAAATACCTATTATGAGTATTTTTCAATCTAATTAAAATCAACTTTTAACCGTGCCTTAATTCGCAAGTGTATCGGCCGGTCTAAGAAATTGATTTTAATTAGATTGGATATTTTTCTTTCCCCTAAATATTTTTTGTAGATAAATTTTTATAGGAGTGAAGATCTTGATGAGTAGGCAAATTCATTTGGGTATCATTGTCAGCAGTCGCTTCCGGGCGTCACAGAAGGTGAACAAATAAATCAAAAAATTCATTTTTTTAATGGAATCTTTCTTAGTAATACATTATAGCATCTTATTTTAGTTATAAAATTTCCCGTGCCACTGGAAACAAAAACGACTACCTCCGGTTATGGGGAAAAAAAATATAAATTTAGTTATGTACTATACCATTAATATTTTTTTTTTAAAAAGAGCAGTTGAAATGATTTTAACTCTTTTCAACTGAAATGTCATAGTAACCTAAAAAAACTCTTCAAAATTTACCACCGGTCACGTGATTTCTTGTCCTCAAAGTGAGAAAAACATTAAATTCTTTAAACTTAACAGATCAAAACCCAAACTTTTATATGAATAATACACCAAGAAGATTGGGCAACAGATATAGGATAAATGCTCCCCCTTACTTCCGGTCGTCACAGAAAGTGATAAAAAATTGAAAATGATTTTTGTAAATGTTATTAGGACTATAATTGTCTAATGTAACGTTGAGAATCAAATCTTGGTAATTACACCTACGGCCGTTTGTTTTCCTGAATCATTTAAAATATTATATGCCTTTTTAAAATAGATAAAAGTTCATTCATGCAGATAAAAGAGGAGAACGGAAGACCTTCTTTGTTGCTGTAGCAAAAAGAGATTGTAGTTAGGGTCTTCCGTCTTCCGGAAGACCCTTCTATTATTCTTATGTTTCTTTTTCAATTTTCTTATTATTATTCTTTTTTTTGCAAAATTTTGTGCAGACGATTTCTCAGAGATGTTTGGATCGATTTGCTTCAAATTTTTAGGGTTGGTGGAATTATCTGAAATTAAATTTCCCGGGTGAAGGATTTTTCAAAATCACTTCCGGGAAGAGTTATCGCCCTTCTCTTTAAAAATTTGACGACCTCCTTGTCTGTGATAGAACTCAAAAACGGCTAAAGCTAGAAAGCTGAAATTTTTAGTGATAATAGAGGACATGTTGCCATGTTGCACCTGGGTCAGGATATTTTCCGGAAGTGTCTATATGGAAGCTCCGTGGGGTCAAAATTTAGGACACGAATCATGACTATTTTTTTAAAACATTTTGCATCATATCTTTTTAAAATATAATTATTTTGTTAAAACATACTGAAAAAATTTGTGCAGAAGACAAGATCTTTAAAAATATGAAGAAAAAAGTGCTGACTCATCACATTAAGGGCCAAAAGGGGCTTAAAGTCTTTTTTCGATAACTCTTTAAGAGTCAATATTTTGTTATACATTACTGAAGCAAAGATGTTTATCTCAAAATTTTAGAACTACATATTATAATTCTAATGTCGTATAATACATGATTAGGGGCTGGGGCCCAAAAGCTAAATCTTTGATCTTTTTTTGAAAGTGAGAAATATTTTGATAAGTAATATTGAACAAAAAATGTTCAAAATCATGTTCTGAACAATATGCAACCTTTCATTTTTCGCTAAATCCCCATTAAGGAGTTGAAGGGTTGGCCCCTAAAAATTTTTTTTGCAAATAACTCAAAACGAAAAAAAATCTCTGAATAGTTGTTGAACAAAAAGTGTTCAAAATCTTAAAACTTCAAACGAAATCAAGAAAAAAGG
>NW_026928310.1:0-33440 GCF_032062105.1 Saccostrea cuccullata | reverse complement strand
ATCAGCCGCGGTAAACTGGCTAGGGAAAAGGGTGGAGCAGGCAAAGTTTGGGTACCCTTTCTAATCTGCTCCTCTTGCCATGGAGGTGAGCAGTGCGTTCCTAAAAAGGGCTGCTCGGTAGCACAGATAGCTGCCGAACTCCAACGCTGCTCTGGTCGGTGAAGAGCGACCATATGGCCTGTGCCGCCTGTGTGCAGGTCTGCGACTACCAACTTCCAGTCAACCCGCACCTGTCACCTTCGTTGCTCGCCTGTCGCCACAGGGCTTTGGGTGGATGATAGAAGGGATGGAAGATGATCAATGACTTGCGCGATGAGTTTGATTAAAATGAAGAAGGGTTGCGCGTCGTTGACCTCACTCTCTCGCCCGCAACCATCTAGATCTGTGGCAAGACAGATGTCAGGACATCTGGAGATGAAGACAGATACAGCGAATGACCAAGACGTGCTTTTCTGCCTTGCCTTGCTCCAAGCATTCCACGGTGCTTGCTGTGTCCGCCTTCTTCTCCGTTGAACCATGAGGGTTTTCCTCCGCAGAGTCCGCCGGTGCACAGTCTTTACATGGGTTATAGGTAGGCAAGCCCTCAATCAACAGGGTTTGAGACCCGTCGGCGCTTAGGGTAGAGAGTGCTTTCCTAGAGGGATCCCCAAGAGTGTACGGGTTCCCTCTACCCGGACTAGTGGAGGGAAGGGGCGTTAGGCCATTCCCGGTGTTGAGACACAGCCCACAAAGCACATATATTATTGTGCACATATGTTGCTTAATTTTGATGTCAAAAATATATAATACATTACACGTTTAACTTAGATGAACATCCATTGTCATCATGGTTTAGCATGAGATTAAATAAATAAAACATTTTACGTAAAGGTTGTACTAGAGATCTGACATATTCACATTATCTTTATTAAGTAAATAAAGAATATACGCACAGGGTAAATCAAGGGAATTTTCCTTCAATTTTCATTTTTAGGATAGGGATCTAAAGATTTACTATTAAATCAAGTTACATGTATATATATTTGTTACGGAAATAATGTTTTGAAATGCTAATACGTGATAATTTTTTTTTTAATGAAATGACCATGCAATATGTTTTTGGTGTGAAAATTGTCACAGTAGTAATTTCTTTCCTTTGATCAAAATTCCAAAATTGCGTATTCCGCTTTTATGATCAAGGGTAGAATTATATTCCTATATAATTTAAAAGGCTCATTACAGAGCCAATATTGAATAATAACTGAACAGGGTAATAGCATGGTCTGCATTCAAAAGAATTTTCAAGAAAATCATCCAAATAAGATAGAAATTGCGTATTGAAAAACCAACCTTCTTCTTTCAAAGACACAGCTGAGAGAACGAACAAGTTGGGTTGTTGTATATGAACAGTTGATACACCATTAAAGCCACAATCAATTGAATGCTATCATACATTTTCTGAAGGTAGAGATATATGTCCTTCAAAAATTAACTATGAAAATTATTCACCCGAGATGGTACCGATACCGAAAAATTCATGGCCTGGCTCATGGACTATGAGGGGAATGGGAGAGTTTTTAGGTCACCTGAGTAAACTCAGGTGACCTATTGCTATCCGTTTTTGTCCGTCGTCGTGCGTTAACATTTGAACATTTTCAGCTTCTTCTCTGCAACCACTCAAACAATTTCAACCAAATTTGGTATAAAGTGACATTGGGTAAAGGGGAACAAATATTGTGAATTTCATGGTCCCTGCCCCGCTGGGGCCTGGGGGGTGGGGCCAAATCCACTAAAATTAATGCAATATTTAAAAATCTTCTTCTTTACTCCTGGACATCAAGAGGTCAAACTGTTTGCAGAATTGTAATCAGCATTGAGTCCTCTACCAACATTATGAAATTCATGACCCTGGGGTCAGGGGTTCTTAGGTGCTAGGGCGGGGCTAAATACAATATATAGTGAAAAAGCATTATTTCTTTGAAAATCTTCTTCTCTGTTCCTGGGCATTGAATAAACTAAATGAGTACAAAGTTATATTGAATAAGGCTGCCTCTTCAAAAATTAAGAATTTCATGGCCCCAGGGTCAAGGGTTCTTGGGTGCAAAAATCCAAATACATAGTTATGTTAAAAAGGGCCTTTTTAAAATTAAAATTTCATAGGGCGTGGCTATATAGATTTTATAGTGAAAATGCATTATTTCTTTGAAAATCTTCTTCTCTGCTCCTGGGTATTTCATAAACAAACCAAATACATAGTTATATTGAATAAGGCTGCCTCTTCCAAAATTGTGAATTTTTGGCCCGGGGTCAGGGGTTCTTAGGTGCTAGGGCGGGGCTAAATACAATATATAGTGAAAATGCATTATTTCTTTGAAAATTTTCTTCTTTGCTCCTGGGTATTTAAACAAACAAAATACATAGTTATGTTGAATAAGGCTCCCTCTTCCAAAATTATGAATTTCATGGCCCCAGGGTTAGGGGTTCTTAGGTGCTAGGGTGTGGCTATATATATTATATAGTGAAAAAGCATTATTTCTTTGAAAAATTTTTTTCTTTGCTCCTGGGTATTTAAACAAACCAAATACATAGTTATGTTGAATAAGGCTCCCTCTTCCAAAATTAGTGAATTTCATGGCCCGGGGTCAGGGGTTCTGGTGTTAGGGTGGGGCTCTATTGATTATATTGTGAAAATACATTAATTCTTTAAAAATATCCTCCTCTGCTCCTGAGTATTAACCAATGATCTATGTACATAGTTATGATGAGGAAGGATGCGTCTTCCAAATTTGTGAATTTCAGGGCCCCCCTTGGTACAATGAAAGGGGTTCTGGTGTTAGGGCGGGGCTCTAATGATTATATAGTGAAAATGCATGAATTCTTCGAAAACCTTTTCCTTTGCTCCTGGGTATTTTGCCAATATTAAGTACATATTAATAATGATGAAAGGTGCCTCTTCGAAAATAGTTAGTTTCACGGCCCCTGGATCAAGGTACTTGGGGTAGAGGTGACATAGTCTGAAAATAAATTAATGCTTTGAAATCCTCTATTTGGTATTAATCAACCATTTATGATGAAATAAAATTTATGATAAAATTTCCAGAATTTTGAAATATGTGCCCCCAGGGTCAGTGGTTCCTATGGGGTGGGTGCACAACTGATTATAAAGTGGAAATGCATTTTCTCTTTGTTACTCAGAACTTTCTCTGGGTATTAGGTAACCAAAGTAAGCAAGCTAAGTGTATAGTTATGATAGGCAATAGTGCCTCTTTCAAAATTTAGAATTTCTTGGCCTTTGATTTAAAACACGAACCAATTCAATTGTTGGAAAGTTGTTATATGATACTCAGGTGACCTATGAGGCCCGTGGGCCTCTTGTTTTTTATATCTTATATATGGGCCTTGTAGTTAAAAAATGTACAAAAGACTGTATGCAGAAAAAATGATTAAAACAGAGATTTCTTAAATCTTAATTAATCTGTAAAAATTAAGAATAACGAACGTCTACTTCATTATAATTTGTACAATACCATATGGATCATATGTTCATTAATTGACATTTTCTTTCTCATCAAGTTCATTTCTATATACAAGTATTTCGTTCGTTGCCAAGAAGCTCTCGGCAAAAATGTACATTTATTGGTTAATTAATTTTCAGTTAAATTTACAAATAGTCTTTCGATAAATACATATTGTATTCATAATTTTTAACTTACAGTTTTATCAGTTGTTTTTCAATGATAAAGTTCTTACAATAATTAATCGATTGCTTGTTGTCATTTTCATTACAAAGTGCACGGTCAGTAATTTAGATCCGCCAATCGCATCCACCAAACTACTCTGTTTTTTTTTTTTTTTTTTTTTTTTTTTTGCTATTTCAAGGCATAGTATCGAATCAGAAAGGCTTTTACTAGTAATTGAATTTACAAAAATTGGTATACAAATAAAATATGAATACACTGTATAGTTTACGGACATCATATTATATGCAGTTTAACATTGCAGATAAAGTATGAAGTACAAGCGTTTCGGAGTTAATTTAAAAATTAATTTATATGTACTTGTATACATATACTGTAAATAACAATTTATTCGCGAGAACTTAATTACGCGAGACTGTTTGTTCGTGAAAATATCTATCTCGCATAAATAATTTAATTGCTTAAGATTATGTAGTGCGATATCAACTCATTTTCTAAGTTATTACGGAGAAATATTTAGATAATAAAATGCTTTCTTTCATTGTTAATACGGATTCAATGGTTGTTCCATCAGTTATGCATACAATGACATATTCATCTTAAATACAATATTCAACAAATTTAATTTTACTTTGAATGATTTTTCATAAAGATGTAAAAGTTAACAATAAAATGCTTTATTTGGTTGTTAGTACGGGAATTAACGTCGCGGTTGTACATGTTGCAGAAAAAAACACTTAACCCGCGTAAGCGTAAAGTAAAATTAAATTTGTTAATGTAAATATTGTATTATAGATGAATATGCCACTGTAAGCAGTTAACTGATCGAACATGCAGCCATTGTTCAAGAATTCTATACATGCAGATGGCATGTTTTGAGAGTCGTTTATAGACTGGTTTACAACGGCAATGGTCTTCATCAGAAATAAAGAAATAATATTCAGTGGATGTAAATATAATACTATAATATACTGCCGTGCGAAAATTAAGTATGGTTTTTGTGTGCCATATTTTGTGTATTTATTATAAGAACTTATTTAGAAATGAAAAAACTAAACTAAACAATTTCTTCAGCTTAATAATACTTATAATTCAAAAATGCAATATTAGGAAACGTACGTTCATTTATTTACTCGCGAACACTATCCCCGATCCCTTGATATCAATACAGAGCTTTATCATCACATCAGCCATTCCGCTCGAAATTCAAATTTTCATTAAGATTAGTATCATATTTATGATGCACGACTGATGATAATGTAGTGGCTATATAAACCATTGGATCCTAAACCGCCATCAGAAATCCAAAAATGGAGCAGCTGATGAGCCTGATCTATTTAGCTAGCCTTTTGGCGGTGGGTGAGCCTCACGGGTACATGATTGAGCCCCCCATGCGATCCTCCATGTGGCGAGTCTACCCGGGATTCCCCCCTAATTACAACGACATGGAACTCTTCTGTGGGGGTGTAACAGTAAGTTTTTATTTGACGAAAACCGTCAAGTGAGTGCCGTAAAAAATACCCCCCCCCGTTCCATTGCTTCGCTGTTTTTATCTTTTTTTCTTCCGGCAGCGGTTAGAGTGCTCTCATAGTTACGAAATAGGAGTGCTTCTCGACGTTGTGGTTCGAATCCCACTGTGGGACGTGGAAGACCTGGTCCTTCGGATGACCCGTATAAACCGAGGTCCCGTTTCGCAGTAGGTGCTGGCATGAAAAGATATCTCCCCGCCCAGTGCCGAGAATAGCAGAAAATTTGCAGCTCTCCACCGGGCAGGTGGTGGCGTCTACATATGGGTAAAAATTCGATAAAGGACGTTAAACAATATAAAATCAATCAATCTATTTCCTCGATTTTAAGAACTTTAGAGGAAAAGTTAGAAATGTAAGTCAGATGCAATTTAATTATATATACTCGCTTTTAAAAATATATACACGTGGTATAAATAGATGTAAACGTGATTCATTTACATTTAAATATGGTTTGCAAAATTAAGCATCTAATGTAGCTACAAGCTATAAATTTAGCCGTAATGATGAGGTATGCTTATTTTCATATAAAATTATCTTGTATAACTAATGTTTGTACTATTAAACAAAAGGAAAAACATAAAATATGAAACCAGAGTATGTAATTATAAGGACAGTGGTTATCCTATGTTAGGAATGAAGATTAGGCTGACGGTGTTAAGAAATAATTACGAAGAAAAAAAACTCAGCTTGATTTCTTTTAGCATTAATTGTGTTGGGTAAAAATTATGGTACTGGCTTTGGTACGAATGTGGTTTGTAGTGTGTGTGTGTGTGTGTTCTTATGCGAGAGAGAAGAATCCTTCATAACCCCAACCATATTAATTCCAACCTGGGACCTAATTTTTGAACAACCTAATTCTTATAAACTTAATTAAATGGGTTGAACTGATGCGACTCTCCTTCTCACTCAGAGAATACAGAAGCAAGCTCTTCTGCAAGGTTTACATTTATTTTCATATGTCAGCCATTTACTAACTTTATAATCACATCCCTTGGCCTTTTGTAGGCAAAGGTTTCTTACAAAATAATATTATCTCAGAGTAATGACAATGTACAATTTTACTCTGAACAAATAAATCTAAAAATAAATATTAGACATTTCAGCGACACGATTTCAGTGACCATGTAGGTACAAAATAATTGCATGGATCGTCGGCTTTATCAGTATAATTACTTTATATAAGTAAGAATGAAGGTTGTGAAATTCTAGTTATTTGTGTCGTATTGTTATATTTTTGTTCTATTTTAATGCAAGCGACTTCAGGAATGTCATTGTATACAACATTCGGACACACAAGTGTTCTTTTTAAAGCCTGCTTTTCTTTTGTTCTATTTTGATGCAAGTGACTGCAGGAATTTTGGTATCATGATGTATCATATTGACATTCTAACATACGATGAATTTTGGTATCATGATGTATCATATTCCACATTCTAACATACGATGAATTTTGGTATCATGATGTATCATATTCCACATTCTAACATACGATGAATTTTGGTATCATGATGTATCATATTCCACATTCTAACATACGAGCAAACCAATAATATTATTCAATGTAAAAATGGTCTTCAATTTTTCTACAAGCAATTTCTTACTTTATCATATAGTACCCAAAAAAATTCAGGTTAGGAAAAAATGTCTAAAAAAATCATAAACATCTTGTAAATGGAATGCAATTGCAAATTTCAATTTTTCCAATTTGTTTTTAAAATTATAACAAATATATTTTTAAAAAGTGTAAAGATGGTATTAAAATTTATTTTCATTTGTCAATAAATACTTCAACAACGCTATCTAATTTATAAGCTTACTCTTGAACATGTAAAAAGCTTGACGAGGGCACGGGAAATAAAAGAGGGTAAGCTTAAAGAAAGTTATCTTTTTAACAATTTACTTATTGTATGTGTTCCTCTCAAACTGATCCAAGCATATTTGTTAAAAAAATTATCAAAGTTTGTTATTTATTAATATTTCTATTTTTTTTTTCAAAAAACATAAAACAACTCATGGGCTATATTAATGTATATTAAAATGCTATAAAGAAAAGGTTGTAGATCCAGTATATCGGGTTAATTCGGTTGTATTACATGTATATCGATATGACAAAACTATTATAGAAAATGAAAGAAATGAAATGAAACTTTAGGGAGAAAAATTCGCCTTTTTGATGATTGTTAAGAAAATCCTTATTTGGAAATAAACACAGTATAATTATAGATCTTTCTCCTTTTCCCTGTCATTATAGAAAAAAATGTTATGAATTTTCATATGGAAAAGGCTTAATATATATACAAGCATTGTTCTCTGAATTAAGCGATATATTCCTCTTATTTTAAATTTTAGTACATTTTCACAGAAAGTCATAAAATGTAATAATTACGATGAATCAGCCGCAAGCATTACTTTTTCAGATTGGAAATAAACAGATACTGATCTGTAATTATAATTTGACGTGTATCATAGGATTTTATCGGAGTTGGTAATTAAAAAATCGCCGCAGAGTACAAGATCGTCCACATATAGAGAGAAATGTCCCCTGTCCCTAGACATTCTGCATGTTAATTTTCTCGCATTTGTTCCCTAAATTTAGAAATTTTATTGCTACCATCAACATTTGTCCAATTTTGTGCGCAGAAAATCCCACATTATTTTTCTTAAAATAGGTCTATATAATAAAATCTTCAAATGGTTGCATCTTGTGTGCCTTCTTAAAAGCACTTTTAATGGATATGATTAGCTCTTCAACAAGCTCAATAATAGACCGCATTAAAAAAATAAATAACATTTTAAAGAGTAACGAAAAAGTCGACGGAAAAGTTAGAGATAAAAAAATCTTATTCAGTAACACACAGATAATAAAATTACATGTTGAAGAAGCTATATACAGCTGCAAATACTAATGTCAAGTTTACTGCATTTGAATGTATCTGAAGTGCAAACTTTCCGGATTTTTTTTTCTCGATAAATTGTTTATGAAAATGGATGCATAAAAAAGATCACTCAAAATATCAAGAATAATAAACACAATGATATTTGCATCTGTGTGATTTATGGCAGTTCTGAGTCAAATGAAAAAAAAGTCCTTTAGATGTGCAATAAAATTTTTGTATGTTGATTTTCCTACAACTGTGAAAAAAAGTTCAGAATTTTGATTTCCACGGGGGAAGGGAAGGGGTCAAAAATGTTTTTGAAAAGAGTTCGGCATTTCTCACAGTGGCCCGGTCATACAGTATTTTGGTTTTAAAAACTGGATGTATCCTGTGCTTATAGATTTTCATCCTGCGGTTGATTTGAGGTTTAAACATTTTTGTAAAATATAGTTATATTTAGCTTTTTTCCTTGTTACCAAAATACGAAGGTGATTACATTTAGAGGTTAACACCTATAAACACCTTGGGTATAACTGTCTTTATGTAATTTTCAGATGTAGACACTATATATCAGTATACATTGATTAAGATTTCTAAACTAGCTGTATTTGATAACCGTTGTTTTTAATATGTTGTCTTATTAAATATGGATAATGGCCATTTAGAGTTCATTAAATTTTGACATCATATTCTTTGAATGGTCCTTTGTATATGCTTAGAAACAATGGGACGAAATGGATGGAAAATGTGGAACTTGTGGCGATGCTTACGACGCAGAAGTTCGTGAAAACGAGGCTGGTGGAATGTATGCTACAGGCGCCATTGGTCGAAATTACACACGTGGACAAGTAATCAAGGTAGACCACCCAATACTTTAGGGAACTTTTAAGAGAAAAACGTTTGATAGATATAAAGTTTTCTTATTAATTGGATTAAGCAGTGGTTCAATCGACCTTTCTATGTTTTGTGCTTTATTTATTTATTTGATTTAATTACTAGTACTTAAATTGAAAGATGAAAGATAAAAAGTAAGTATTTATTATTATAGAATCTTAGGAAACATTCATCTGTACTGTTACAGGTTGGAATTCAACTAACAGCATCTCACTTAGGCAACTTTCAGTTCAAAATTTGTCCTCATAACAACCCAACCGTGCCAGTTTCTCAAGAATGCCTTGATCAACATAGACTGAATTTAGCGGGAACCGATGAGCATCACTTCTATCCGAAGGATACCGGATTTTACGAAATAGAACTTCAGCTTCCAGAAGACATGGTCTGTTCACAGTGTATCCTTCAATGGCACTACACAGCTGGTAAGAGAACTCACAACACTTAAAATTCGAAGGAACAAATGGGTAATCTAGGGCCAATTAGTAGACAGATTAGTAAATGGATAATTTTGGGCCACTTAACCGAACAATAATAAACAGTTTAGGTTGTCAGTGACTTTCTTTCGATAGAAATTTCTTGGAAAACGGGGCTAATGTTATTCTCTAAAACCATTTATTGGTACATGAGATTGAAACTACAATATATGAAAATACAATATTCATGATGCGCCATCTACACATAAAATAGCGGAAATATGTAGCATATAAGTAAGTTTATTAAACAAAACTAGTTATGCGGGACAAAGGACAAGATGGGCTAAGACCACTTTTTGGCCACCTGGTTTTGGGTGCATTTTAGAAAAATGCAACAGTTTATCATAAAAAAATACCTGTTGTCACCCCTACCACAAAATGAGCATTGGTTCGAAGTCATGGGATACATAGAGGTCACAGGAAGGCAAGAAAATATGGAAACCTCCAATTTTTTCTCATTTTATGCAAATTTTCATCGATTTTACGGCACATTTTGTTTCAGAAAACACAGAGCACAAGCTTGCCTATCTGCCAAATTTATATATTTCACTTATATCAAATGTAAATGATATATACATAAATCTCAGATAGGCAAGACTGTGCTCTATGTTTTCGGAAGTAAAAAATATTTCAAATTTGACGAAATTCCACCAGAATTAAAGAAACTCGGGAAAATGTCTTATTTCTGCACTCTCTTGTGGTCTCCACATAAGCTTTGGATCAAAATTAGTTCTGGTTGTAAAACAGGCATAATTTTGAGTTCTTAACTACAAAACTATAACAATTTTAACTGCATTCTCATTTTTACATCAAATAAGGGACCAGATTCGGCCTGTACCATGCATCGTCCTTTGTTCATATACATGTACTTTACTATATTATTCCACAGTATAATTAATACACTAAATCAGGAGTTGACAATATTTCTTCGTTACTTTTTTAAAATGTATAACAAAGAATCGAAATTACTATGCATCAGTTTAATATATAAATTCCAAACGAACAAAAAAGTGTGAAATCGTAATAACAGTGCACAATTGTATGCCTTCTTGTCAAATTGATAAAGTACCACTATAAATATGAACTTAAAATCCGTAACAAGATAAATTGTTTTATGATTTTAAAAAAAAGTTTATTAAGAGTTTTATTTAGATCTAAAGTTAATCATTAACATCACGTTATACTTCGTATACTATTCATATCGTGATTAGGTAACACATGGGGCTGTACAGAGGACGGAGATTGTTGTCTTGGTTGTGCCTCTAAACAAGAGACATTCATTAACTGTGCAGATGTTACCATCTTCGACAACGACGGGACGGTTCCTTCCACCTCTGCACCATCCACTGAAAAACCTACAACCGAAGCCCCTGAAACCAACGCTCCAACGACCCCTGCCCCAACCAATGCCCCAACAACACAAGCTCCAACGACTCCTGCCCAACAACAACAAGCTCCAACGACTCAAGCCCCAACTGAGGCCCCTACAACAACTCTGCCAACACACGAGACAACATCTGCTGAATCCGTGTTGATGGACTGCCCACCTGATTAGACGTTGATGTGTGACGGCGTGGGAGAATTGGCGGGAGACCTTACTCGACAGCAGTTCTGTAATGACCACTGCCGAAAGAAGACAACCACATGTACCTCAGAGTTCTGTACATGTACATGTCAGAAAATATCCTGCAAGTCGATTGGTCCATTCGAGGGTTCGAGGACCCATGACGACTGGTGTCAAATGATGTGTACACAAGATTTCAACGGCTGTCCTGAACTTAGCAGCGAGTGTGAATGTACCGAAGATGCTTAATGCTACTACTGTAAAGCTTCAGGATTAAGTCTTATTAAATTTTATTATATACTGAGTATATACATGTTTTTTCTGACCTATGAATTACTATTGATATCATTATAGTAAATCCGAAAGAAATAGTCCTCTGAACTTGTCTCTGTCTAATGAACGACATGCTGGTATATTCTAGAAAGGCAGGCGGCAAGTAATATGGGGGGGGGGTGGCTCCTCTTCCCTTTTTCAGAATTGACCTATTGAAGATGTTCTTTGAAAGACTAATCAGAAGTTGGACCCTAAACCCTCTCACGAAATAGAATTTTCCACAGGTACTTGTTGACAGGGCCCCCTCCCTTCCCCCGGATTATATATCCCTGGGTATCATAATACCACCACTGTGATTTTTTAATAAAACGTTTATTCTGCATTAATTCATTTTTTTTTTCATATGGAGTACGTATTAAATGTGTAGTGAAGAAATAATTTATTAAAAAGGTAAGATAAAAAATATCCTTTGACCCGGAGGTATATGTATATTTACGGAGGTGGAAGGGGTCCACAAGTACCTGTGGGATTTTCGTCTTTGAAAATTTCTCCTTTTATTTTGTCAATTTTTTCTGGTTATGTATGTTTTATTTTTTATTTTCCCCCACACCCTTCAAAGGGATACTACGTGCCTGTGGGGTATTGCCATATTAAAACTAAAATCCAGTACATAAACAATTTTAACGAATCCGTGTAATATCGAGTGTTTGGACTCTGATCTTTACCAGATATTATTATATTATTGAAAATCAAATCTCTCTCTCTCTCTCTCTCTCTCTCTCTCTCTCTACCCGTGTTTTGTAAACTAGTTTTTCGATGATATAGAGATTTTAGTGAATGGGAGTTGAATGGTGAGTCTAGCTAAGCTAGGTGTTGTTGAATACTGTCGTATGTTCGACACAAAAAGAGTGAAGCATTATCAGTAAGAGTATAAAAAGGATGTTTAATTGAAATAAGATAAAAATAATAAATAAAAATAACAAAATTATTGAATTCATACAAATAACACAATCACAGCTCCTCACAAAACCAATAGTCCATAAATAGTGATTAAAGCACCAACACTAATGTTGATAAATTATTAACATTGATTAATGCACACGGAAGTCGATAGGGCTTTGACTTTTAGGAGGTAATTGTAAGCCTGGGAAGGGAGGATTTATTTTTTGTGGTACTTGCGGAGTCTCTCCTGCGATTGCGAAACCAGGCGAAGGAAAACTCTGTTTCTGTGGTTCAAGGTTTGTTTGTTGTTGTTGTTGAAGTTGTTGTGAGTTCCATGATTGTCGGTTCTGTGAGTTCCAGGCTAGTTGTTGTTGTTGTTGTAACGGTGACTGCTGTACCTGTTGCTGTGAAAGTGCCCAGTTTGGGGGTTCTCCCCATTTTTTGGCCTCTCGAACAGGTTCTCCCCATTTTTTTGCCTCTTGAACTGGATTCCAGTTCATTCGTTCCGGACTACTTTGTACTCGGTCTTGATAGACGACTTGCTGTGGAGAATTTTGAGAGTTCACAACAGCAACTTGTTGACTAGGAGGTGGCTGTCCGCGCATACTAGACAGAGATCCCAGGGAGTGTACTTGGTATGTTGGAGCGATTCGACTTACTCGCTCATCAAAATGCCCAAACTGAATTTCACTAACAGGAAGTTGCATCCTCGAAGGTCCGGCTGCTGGAGGACGGTAGGGTTGGACGACTTCGGCTTGTTTTGGTCGTGGATTTGGCGTTACTGTGTATAGACTTTTTTTCATGTAATTTGGTTTAAAAGCATCAAGTAGGTTTTTAATAGTGTTTCTTTTGAAAGATTCACTAAAAGAATACGATGGATTAACTTGATTTTGAGAAATAAGTGACTTTACAATACTTTGAGCTGAGTTGTCAAGTTTTGGACGTTGTACATTGTACGTCGATTTCTTTGGAGCCGTTTGTTGTTTTTTCGTTGAAGGCCTTTGTGTAGTTTGAAGTGTTGGTCTCGGTTTTCTAGTGGAGGAAGGGGCTCTTGTTGTTGTTGTTGGCTTTTGAGTTGTGGTTGATGGAGTTGGTGTTGTTTTTGTTGGTACTGTTTTTATTGTTGTAACTGTTTTGGTTTCAGGTTTGCTATTCAGACTAGTTGGAGCGTTTGTCGTCTTAGGTGTTTCTGGATTCTTTGGCTTTTTTGAGTATGCTGTTCTAAAAAGTGGCAAAAGTCCACGATTAGATTTCGATTTGGTTGTCGTCGGCATAGTTGTAGGCGCATATGTAGTTGTTATTGTTGTTGGTGTTGTTGATAATAACATTTCAGTCGGAAGGCTTGTGGTAGATGAAGTTTCCTCGATGGTTGTTGTTTCTGGGGTCGTGGTTTCAGTAACTGTAGTTTCTAAGATAGTCGTTTCAGGTGCACCCGATGTTGATTTAGGCGTTTTTGAGGCTGTTGTTTCCGTGATCATTGTCTTCGCAGAAGTGGTTTTATTTACAGTTGTTTTCGAGTAATCCAGTGTGCTTGGTGTGTTAGTTTTAGCGTCCAGTTCTTTCGTTTCAGTCAAGAATTTTCTTTGAATACCTCTAGAACCAAAGTCATACGGCACCTTACCGAAAATGATATCATCGAGTGTAATAACCTCTGATTTTGTCAACTGATTAATTTTCCGGGAATCTATCGGGCTTTTTAGAACTTTGTTTATTGGAGGTTCGTTTGACTCTTTTAACGTCATCCTCTGTGCCTTTCGAAAAGCAGACGGAGTTACACTTAGGTCATTAGGAGAATCGGTTCGTACCGTCGCAGTTGTCGGTGATACCGTGCTTTCTATCACTGGATTAGAGGAGTAACTTAGTACGGGCGGTACAGGTGGCACCGGTGGTATAGCTACCTTCTTTACAATAGGTAATTTCTGTTTTATGGGTAAAGACTTGGAATCTGCTTCCGATTCTTTAATAGTTTTGCTTATAGGACTCTTTGAGTCCTGTTTTGTAGAAGAGTCCACATTCCTGAATGGCGAATCTAATAACTCCTGTGGAACACTTGGAGGAATTGTTTGTGTTTTTATTACAGTTTCAGTCTTGGGTTTAAAAGAAGCCTCCAAATTTCCAACAGCAAGATATTTCTTTGATGGATTACTTGTAGGAGAACACGTACATTCACATTTCATTTTAGATTTTGGTACCAATGCGAAAACACACGAAATTATTACAGCTAGCAGAATTAAATTAGTTGTAAGATGTTCCATATTGTCTTTCAAGAAGTAGTTCCCTTCTACAGATAAAAAAAATTATACAAATTAGACCATTTGCATAAGAGAAAAACTATTTGCCATTCTTTGACAGGAAAACAAATGAGTTATAAGGATGATAGACGATGTCATTTTTTGTGTAATTTCGGAGTAATTACGTCTAAATGAAATTCGGGTTTCTCATAAATAAGAAAACAACATACGATAGGACTTTAAACTCGTTTTTTAATTTCATAACGTAATATGTTAATAGAAAAATTTTGGCATGAGAATAGCAAAAATGTGTTAAATAACAATTTATATGTTTATATCTTTCATAATTATATCTTCTTCCATAACTTTTTGTGAATTAAAAGTAACTTCTTAAAGAGCTAATCAGAATTTTGTTTGAAATGCATTTGATATCGTTATAGGAGAAAAAAAAAGCATAAAATTTCCAGAGAAAAAGAAATGCTAAAAACCTTATTAAATCGTTTTATGAAAAACTAAATAAGTCAAAAAAGAAAATAATAAACAAATTATTCATGAGATTTTTTTTCCCAAAGAGTAAAATAGAAAAAAACTCAGTCGATTAGTGATTAGGTGATGGAAAAAAAAAGCTTACCTGTCTCGTTAGAATCCGTCTGTTCTCCTCCGATCTTAACTGTAAATGGCACTAAGACTCAATTGTACAATTTGAAATTCATAGAGAGGCCAACCGGGGCATACAAGACCCGTCAACTTGTCAGAAACAGAATAAATGATGCGCGCTGTCACGCGAAAAAAATTATGATATGCTGATTTTATGGAATATATGATTTTGACCTGGTCAGATAATCTGAAATATTCATTTAGTTTTGGGAAATTTAAAAAAAAGTGTTCCCCATGTTTGTTTCTCTTTTGTACATGTAAATAAGGTCACAAAGCTAGATCAGATGAATGTTGTTTTTAAACATTTATTTGAAAATGGGAGGACTTGATTTGATTTTCGTCATCTTTTGGTAAAGCAAACGAAGCCAGCTATAACTTCGTCATAGAACCACAAAGTACCTATAAAATCGAGTTAGACAAATGAATTTGAAATGAAGCCTTTTAAATCTCAGATTGATGCAAGTATGGTTTTCTACAACGTGTCATATAAAGTATCTTGTGATAAAGTGTTATGTTCGCCAGGATATAAAAGTTAAAACACTTATGTACATTAACATAAATGGACAATTACTTGTTTTAAAACTTTAATGATTGTAAGACTTTTAATTCTAAAAAGAGGTTTCGCACAAATTTGGAAAATTCTTCATAGTCTTAGTTCCATATATTCTTGACTCTAGAAGTTATGGTCAACTTCCGGTTATTAGTTTAATTTAAAAAGCTTTTCTTCTGAATTCGGATTTCTCGACAACGATTTTTTGGATTGATAACATTTAAAGACCACAAGATGCAAAAAATGGTGCAAAAGGTTTTACGGTGAAAACATTGCCAATTACTTTGTTCTTTTCAAATAATGATGAAATTTGTATTTAACGTGCATGCATCTGTACATTAAAAAAAGAGAACCTGTTACAAATTATGTATCTATTCTGTGAAATATTATAAACGGTTACTTAAAAAAAGAATACAAGAAAAAATAAAAATACAAAGAATAGAAAAATGAAAATAGAACAAAATTTAAATAAACCGATTTCATTGGTTCATTGGAAGAAGAGGGTTTTTTCTCTTCTCATTTATATGTTTCTGGTATTTCATTACAAGGTTAATATTATTTACTTTAATAAATGTAAAATCATGGTCAGTGTAATTGTGATATATTAATATATACAAATAATATTAAATGTTTAGTTTAATTTAGCGTGTTTTATACTGCATTAACATATCATTTATCTCATTAGTCCGAATCTACTTACTTTTTCAATTCAATCTAATATCACAACCATGACATAAGTGATTCTAAATTCGAACATTAAGGATAAACATCAAATAGTTGACCTTTTCTGAAAATTGCTCACTAGAAATTAATGCAACAGGACATCGTTATAACTTTGCACGTTCACAAATATATAAATATATTATTCATTTCTTGAGAAAGTGCAATAAAATTTTGTATAATAAATCGCAATGCAACGACTGGAAACAAAACGAAATACCACAAAGTACAAAAATTTCAATTACTTGCAATTTTTTCGGCGCTATTTCTCAAACGGCAAATTATGTGTATCTAATGGGGTAAAGTATAAAATCAATTATCTACGTGCAATAAATGGTCACAATTTTTAAACATTTTCATATTTGATTGATATTGTCCTTAATCACCGGTAAGCATTTTTTTCACCTCATGTATTACCTTACAATCCAGAGAGTGAAGGTTTTTGCAAACTTTTTCGATAATCACCGCAAAAATGACTAACGTTTGACAAGTCATTGCCACCAAACTGGCACGATTTTTCAGACTTCAAAAGCAAAACCGTACCTGACTTTTCGAATTTCTGATTTTTGCGACACTCAATAAAAATCGACAACATTCAGGATTTCATAACTTTGGGGTTTATATTCCCTTTTACAAGAAACGGAAGCTTTAGTGAATAACTACTTAACCACTTTTGCTAATTAGAATTGACATCATTAATGAAAGCAATAAACAATTTTGCAGAGATTGGTTTTGTCTAATTGATCATTCGTGGTCTCGTTATATATCTTACCCAAACCGCAATACAGTTACATGTAAATACAGAATACATGAACGAGATACAAAAATAAATTGTGTGGAACCTAAAATTGGTTATTTCAAATTTTTACATGAACAATTAACCATTAAGCGCTGCAAATGACACCTAGAATGTATTTAAAATGGTGACAAATTTCATATGAATACTTAATTTTAAGGAGTTGTTTGTACGTGCATAAAATATAGGTGGATAAATTTGTTAGAAGACAAGTAAAAGTAATAAAATCGGATCCTCTCCCAGATGTTGATAGCCTGCAGGCAGATAAAAAGTCACAGATAAAACACCTATTACAACGACAATAACAAATTTAAAACAATGTACTAGTATAAATTTACTTCCGTCAAAAGTTAATATGAAAATTTATAAGTTGAATAGATAAATACAATATTTCCATCGCTCTCGTCAGTTAATCCATGATTTATCGCCCTGATGTAGATTTTCAAAAAAAAATTTGCTTACGATACAGTTAAGATTTTTTTTATTGGCTACGCAAAGCGTCTCTTTTAAATTGAACCATTCGTACTATGAAAAATTAGTTGACAATTTAAGCGGGGGAGGTGGGTTAATTATGGATAGGACAGTTCCATCTTAAGATGATGATTTTTTATTTCATACTGTACGCAATAAATGTTTAAGGATTTTCATAAGTCATGAACATGTTCTATAAGAAAAGATTTTATTTTCCCATTCTGCCTCGTGATAATATTATTGGTTTAACCTCAACCTTGTTACTGAAAAAGGTTGCCTTATTGTAGTTACCTGTTATGATATATAATATATATATATATATATATATATATATATATATATATATATATATATATATATATATATATATATATATATATATATATATATATATATATATATATTTCAGTACATTACTTCTTCAGATAAATGTTATTTTCTTGGCTAAAAAGCCTTTTCTCTAGATCTACGTTTGCACTTCATAATTAAAATTAGTGAACTTAAAAAATCTGGCATTTTTCCTGAAGTGTACTGCCTGTGCTAAATCTGAAAATGTAAGACAAAGGTAAAAGTAACATTTTGTGATTCCTATAACTATTTTTTCGATAACTAAGCAGTGTAATAATTGTTACACATAAGTGAAAGATTTGGGAATTTATTGTATAAATCTTTGTTCAAAAGATGTCTTGCAAAATGTTATTAAATCTGGTCTCTCGGGATCAATTTTTTTTTCTCAACCTTTGTGAATGTCATAAATCTGAGGACAACTTGACTGGAAACTTCATCCACGTTGTAAACTTGTTAGTTTTCATCTGATTTGCAAGACCAAAACATGTAAATGCATAAATTATTTATTTTCAAGTTGATTAATGAACATTTTGCCTAATTATATTTATACAAAGCTGGGTTTTGCAGATTTGTGGTTAAATTAAGATCCAGAAATTCTTGTGAAAACTTTACTTAATTTTTATTTTTTTGCAGTAACTCGAAAACGAATATACAATAAAGCATTACAGCTTGCTGCATTATTTTGCGACCTTGAAGAATTTGAATAACATACATGTACAATGTCACCTTTCTGAATCAACTCGGATATGTGTCCATTATCATCATCGGGAAAATTATATCTACTATATGCAAAACAGGATAAGACAAAATTTGAAAAATGTTTATTATACTTTTTCCAAAACTATTTATCGATACAATCGAGTGGCACACTGAGTTTAGGTGGTGTGGTACATCCATCCAATAATTTCCAAGCGTGTTGCTAAGGAGGCGTTGCTATGGAGGCGGCTGCTGCGGTTTGATATGGTGATTCCGTTTATGACAAAGTCTGGCAGTTAAAATGAAGCCGGCAAGACCGAGAATAATATCACATACAGATATCAACAGTATGATTACCTGAAGAGGCAAAGCGATTTCCCCAGAATCCCGCCGAGTGTAAGTTTCCGTGAAAATAAATAAAGCGTTACAACAAGAGGTGACCTTAAAGATTGCTAGTATCCACAGTCGGTAGACCGTCTTTAATTCATTCCTACAACAACACATGTTAATAAACGTTATAGAGACGATGAAAGAAACACAGACTGCAATCCATACAAAGAAGAGAAGTGTCCGCGCATCAGAAGAAAACTGGATAATTCCGGTTTTCCAAATCAATGCCAACTCCAAAGAGTCAAAACTGTAACCGATCCATATACGGAAAACCAGAAACATACCCGGGCAACATAATGCCGGACGTTCTTTCAAAAACTTTTGACTGAAACATGTAAGAATAGCCCCACAAGCAAAAATGGTTAAGTCAGTGGGCTTCTCAAAAAATTCTTTCAGCATGTTGAGAGTGGTGTTTTCCCGCTGTCACCCATTTGTCCGTCAATGGCCGCTGCAACCAACAATTGTGATAATTTGAGGAGAATTTGCACAAAATAACGTCTATTATATCGAAGTGGGAATAAAGGTGCAAATGGCTTACAGGGACATTTTGTGATAATAGCTCTGAGCTCGTAGGGACAGTGGAGTTTTGACTTCGTATTTGAAATCTACTCTAACGTCATGTGCAAAGGTGAGGTCTGAGGTCGTTTGGCCGAAGGCAGACAGTTTGGTTCGAGGATCGACAAAGCACATTCTGCCGACAACTTAGTCAATAAATGTTTTGTCATACCTTTCATTTTCATTTTTTTTTTACTAGCTGCAGAACTGTAGCTCTCTGCTTCAGAAAATTCAGACAGAAAAAGCAGAGAGCTACAGATCCAAGCCTTGTAAAAACCTTCGATTTACGCCGACGATTTTTTGTCGCTACTTTAGGTATTTATTTCGTGTAGTTTAAGCTTTCTCTGGCTTTTAGAATGGTATCCTATAATAATTCAAATATTTAACTCTTATTCTTGATACTTTATTTACCTTTTAGCGGTCCGAAACAGTCCTGTATATAGTTTTGTAATGTCAGTTTACACAAACAGCCATTTGTTAGCGTTAAGAGGTAAGTAAGTGATAAGGAATAGAAGTTGAATGTATGATTAATTATTAAATACCATTTAAAATTATTATCAAAGCCGGGGAAAGAAAAAAATACACGGAAAAAAACCCATAGTAAGCGACAACAAATCGTCGACGTAAATCGAAGGTTTTTACAAGGCTTGGATCTGTAGCTCTCTGCTTTATCTGTCCGAATTTTCTCAAGCAGAGAGCTACAGTTCTGCAGCTATTGTTTTTTTTACATACATGTATTTTGTACTGTCTTCCGTGAATTGTTACCTCAGGTCCTTCACTGTTGAACACCAACGAATGAAAATGAGATTAAGCTCCGCCCTTTCTATGACGTAAGAGGTCCAACATCTCATCGACCGGTCCAGCATCTCACTCAGCGGTCAAACATCGATTTTTTTTTATCCCGGCTCAGCAAAACATTAGATATGTTGGACTTTTTTCGTATAGATTTGTATAAGAACAATTTTTAAAGGTAAAACAATTAGCGTTTGGACACCTTCACGACACATACACATAGAAAGGGGATGTTTTCATAATAGTCTCAGATAGCCAATATAATATGTTTTATGAATTAAAGTTAGGTTTTAAAACTGCAACTCGCAGCTGCCTGATACGTTTGGTATTTCCTTGTGACACTTTTTAATCGTTAAAAAGACTTTACCAGAAAATGTATTTACAGATGAAGCTTTCATAAGTTATTATCATGATATACTGTATTTATTGTGACATATATTGCTATAACTTTGGTCAATTTCATGTAATGGCGCAGATTAAAACGTATATAAAATTTAGTCATTGCTTACGTATTAAATCAGTCCTATCAAATGTAAGTTCTTTACTTCCAAACAACGTGACCAAAGTAAAACCGCAGACCTATTTTCCTTGTAAAAAAACCATTCAACATAAGTGCTGGAAACCACAACAGGTTATAAACAGATAATTGGTCCAACATCTGAATTTATTGCTATGGATCATCATAAAGCCGAGTATCGCTTCCTCAGAATCGCATTGTACAAAACCCAATAACAAAAATCAATCGCGGTTTACCAATAAAACGTTAAATAAGAGATTCATTGTCTTAAATGAAAAACAACCAAGAATATATATATATATATACTTATCTACTAGTACTTATTCAATCTACTTACTCTGACGCCAATTTCACACCAGAAAACATATTGCTATACTGTATATTGGTTTCATGCAGTTTCCTAATCGTTGAGACTTGAAGAGACATGGACACAGTTTCAGCTGAAAATTTTCAAATTTATTTTTACATTTTTTATGTTTGCAAATACTGATTTTTAATGATTATCAAAAGTTTGATTTTCAGTTGTCGAGATACAAGATAGATTTAGAGCTCCAACCCCTTTGTTATGTAAACAAGACCCGTGTCATGTTTTTGTTTAAATAGCTCTGATATACTAATACATGTTCGGTTCAAAGCAGATTTTTCAATAAAGAACTTAATTCTAAACACCATTAGACGGTTTTTAGTGATTTTGGGAATCTTGTTTTGTTATAAATATGATATTTTCTATTTGTAATCAAAAACAAGGCATGAACCTTGTTTACATTATGAAGAATTTTAAGTTGGTATCTTCTTTGTAACTCAACAAATGATGTTCAAATTTTTGCTGATCATTTAAATTGTCTTAATTAGGAATTGTAAACATTAAAATTGGTTTTAAAAATATCAATTGAAACTGTGTCCAAGTCCCTTTAAGTATCTAAGAATTGATCATTATTTCAAAAATCTTAGCAGACACATACATAACAATATACCGTGTAAATAGATTCATCATAGTATTCAAATTGAGTTCAAACTGAATCATAAAATTCAAATGAAATCACCATAGATTAATAAGAATACAAATGACGAAGTTTTAAAATGGACGTTAAATAGAAAATATACTGTACAGATGGAAAATTTTCGATTTCCCATATGTCCAAGAAAACAACTAAGAAATTGTCATATACAGACAAAATAGAAATATAAACAATACCAAAATACCCGGTAAATAAAAACGACAAATCTAAATAATTGAATACAAATTGAAAATATACAATATACATTGAAAGTCATGATATACAAATGGAAATACAAATATTAAAATTTACAATAAAAACGAATAATTATAAACATATATAAGAAAAATATGCAACACAAATTAAGATTAATATAAATACACTTTTTTAAAAATATGTTGTGAAACATGCAATACAATGAATACAAATAGAAATTAATACTAATGGAATATACATTTAGATAGCATATGTCAATATTGTAACGTATGACATGTCATAATATTTTGAATACTTTAGTGAAATGGGTTTGTATTATATTCTTAATGGAAATTTGTTATACTTATTGCTACATTTTAAATTATTTGCACAGTTTTAAAACAATCTTCATGATTTGAACGCTCTTCTCAATAAATTTCGTTTCAAAAAGCGACCACTTTACCACGTACATGTAATCAAATGAAGCTTTTTTTTTCTCGCAACAATTCTCATAGTATGCATCCTTTAAAGACTGTCTTTTGTCATCATGTGATGTGCTTTGTTTGTCATTATATGATGTGCTTTTATTTTCTATGTGGTGTGCATTTGTAAATTTATGTGATGTGCTTTTTAATTACGTTATGTGCTTTCGTTTTTGTGAAGTGTTTTCGTCATTATGTGATGTGCATTTTCATTCGAAATTACGTGATTTACGCAATTTTTATCGAGATGATAACGTTATAGTCATCATCCAGACCTGGATGGATTGATTCATTTAAAAAATTCCTTTGATTTACCAGTTCAAATAATAGCTGACCTTTTGGTATCAACTTTACTGAATTTGATTTTTCATATAGTGGAACTACTAGTATTGAAATCTCTCTACATGTATTTGCGGTTTTTTAAAATATATTTTTGGCCTAAACATTGCAGACGCTGAGCCAGTTTCCATAGATCTAATGCAAAAACACACCAAAATAACGGCAAAAAAACATCACATAATGATAGCACATCACATAATGACGAAAGCACATCTCATATCGACAAATGCACACCACATAATGATAACACATTACATAATGACAAAAGCGCATCACAAAATGATAAATGCACATCATAAATTTAATTTTGCCACGCGTTCTATCGGTATATCAAAATGGATCAAGTTGCAGACTGACAATTGTAGTTTAAACAGACTGAAATATTTTTTCTTGTTACGAATCATTAAACACGTATGAATGCATAAATAATAATTTCTAATAATTTCAATTTCCTTATTCATTGTTGATTTAGAAGATTCAGAGAAGAATGACAGTTTGGGATCACTTTCCTCGGCGTTTGTCTGATCGTCTGTCATACCCTTTAAGAAGTATGGATTTGATATTTTGTACTTGGCATTATGGCTTTTGTAAAATACGATAGTTACTGACCTCTTGACTCTGAACTTTTGACATTAGACTTACTTTATAAAATATAAACAGCAGATTTTTTTATATTTGAGAGGTAAATCTATGTTATTTACATGTAGCCTGTGCATTGCTTGCCAGTAAATATTGCAGAGGGAAATACCATCGTTACAGTCCACTTGACTCTTGACCTATTATCCAAAAAAAAAAAAAAGCTCCAGACAATCGATTTCATGTCTTTTGGAGTCTGAGAGGCATGGTTTTGAAAGTTAGTATTAACATTTATAGTTTATGAGCTCATGACACTGTATTCTATGAAAATACATAGGGATCAATATACTAGAGGAATCATTATAAATGACAATTGAAAACTAGAGGTACTGTGAACACTGAGCTAACTAAATGATACCCCCGCCTCCCATATTATTATAATGACAAAGTCCATGTTTTGATCTGGGAAACCCGAAATAAGTATCAGATAAAACATAGGTAATCAAAGATTACGAAGCTCACCTCGACTAATCTTATCAGTGTAAGTAATGCAAATCTCACATCATATTTTCTTAATTTCTAGTATTTATCCCAACAACAATATTCTTGCAAGTTGTGTTTAACCCCTTACAGGGCATATACACATTTCTACGCATGTAGCGTGAAAAACATGTATAGTGTAAACAAATATTCATAACTTTGTTAGTACTGCAGATATCAAGGACTTCAAGTTCATCAGGATTAATGTGTTCCCAAAACTATAACCTGGTCTCTTGTTTGGAAAATATAGGTCAGATTCAGCACCCGAAGCAAGTCTGGTAGTGTCCATCATAAGATGCATCATCCATACAAGTTTGGTTCAGGTAGGGCTTATAGTTACTTGGGAATGAAATTATAGGTCAGATCCAGCATCTGAAGCAAGTCTGGTAGTGTCCATCCCTAGATGCATCATCCATGCAAGTTTGGTTCAGGTAGGGCTTATAGTTACTTGGGAATGAAAATGTAGGTCAGATCCAGCATCCGAAGCAAGTCTGGTAGTGTCCATCCCTAGATGCATCATCCATACAAGTTTGGTTCAGATAGGGCTTATAGTTACTTGGGAATGAAAATGTAGGTCAGATCCAGCATCCGAAGCAAGTCTGGTAGTGTCCATCCCTAGATGCATCATCCATGCAAGTTTGGTTCAGATAGGGCTTATAGTTACTTGGGAATGAAAATGTAGGTCAGATCCAGCATCCGAAGCAAGTCTGGTAGTGTCCATCCCTAGATGCATCATCCATGCAAGTTTGGTTCAGATAGGGCTTATAGTTACTTGGGAATGAAAATGTAGGTCAGATCCAGCATCCGAAGCAAGTCTGGTAGTGTCCATCCCTAGATGCATCATCCATACAAGTTTGGTTCAGATAGGGCTTATAGTTACTTGGGAATGAAAATGTAGGTCAGATCCAGCATCCGAAGCAGGTCTGGTAGTGTCCATCCCTAGATGCATCATCCATGCAAGTTTGGTTCAGGTGGGGCTTATAGTTACTTGGGAATGAAAATGTAGGTCAGATCCAGCATCCGAAGCAAGTCTGGTAGTGTCCATCCCTAGATGCATCATCCATGCAAGTTTGGTTCAGGAAGGTCTTATAGTTACTTGGGAATGAAAATGTAGGTCAGATCCAGCATCCGAAGCAAGTCTGGTAGTGTCCATCCCTAGATGCATCATCCATGCAAGTTTGGTCCGGGTAGGTCTTATAGTCACTTGGGAATGAAAATGTAGGTCATATCCAGCATCCGAAGCAAGTCTGGTAGTGTCCATCCCTAGATGCATCATCCATGCAAGTTTGGTTCAGGTAGGGCTTATAGTCACTTGGGAATGGACCTGCTCCAAAAACTTTAACCTGGTCACTCGTCTTGCCTTGGGAATGGACCTGCTCCAAAAGCTTTAACCTGGTCACTCATCTTGAAAATGTAGGTCAGATCCAGCATCTGAAGCAAGTCTGGTAGTGTCCATCCCTAGATGCATCATCCATGCAAATTTGGTCCAGGTAGGGCTTATAGTTACTTGAGAATGGACCTGCTCCAAAAACTTTAACCTGGTCACTCATCAAGGAAATGTAGGTCAGATCCAGCATCCGAAGCAAGTCTGGTAGTGTACATCCCTAGATGCATCATCCATGCAAGTTTGGTTCATGTAGGGCTTATAGTTACTTGGGAATGGACTTGCTCATAAAACTTTAACCTGGGACGCCGACGCCAACGCCGGGGGTATAGCATAAGCTCATCTCGACTTCGTCGAGGTGAGCTAAAAAGTAAAATAGGAGGTGAAAAATGGCATTATGTAACAAGAATTTGTAAGAGTATCATTAAATTTTATTCAATGGTATAGGAGGAATGGTGGATAAGAGATGGATACCCTTTAATATTATATAAAGAATGGCAGGTCAATGTTTCAGATCTATGTTTTGCAATCGCAAATGATTGTTTTCAGTGTTAACGTTGTAACAACGTTAATCATTATTCTACATCTGTAAACCATAATCTATGTTTCAGAACCGTAAACTATACTTAACAAAGCAAATACAGAACTATATAGAAGAATAGAAATATCTGACCAGCCTGAATTAGATATATACATATGTATAATCTTTAATTATTTCTGCCAAGATGTTAAATTTGTTAGATTTGTTTTCCGTAAAAAAATCCTTAAGTTTTTCTTTATATATAGAGTAAAAGGACATCAGTTATTTTTTATTTCAGTTATGGAGAAAAAAATGTAAAAAATATTTGGTAGATGAAGGGTTAATTAGGCCTAATATGAAGCTTAGTATCGCTTAGTAAGTGTAAAAAGAAACATCTTTCATCTGTTTTTCAATAAAAGAAATGATAAATCACATGAATAATTTATTAAAAATATTGTTAAACAACTTATTTATTTAAGTTTTGTGTTAATTTGATTAATATCCCCAGACTCTTTCTATTTTAGTAACCATGGCATCACCATTCATTGAAATGAAAACTATGGAGAATATCGTATCTTACTTGGTTTGTAAATCTGGCCAACCCCATAGGAGGGGGGCATTCTAATAGAATTTCACGGAAAATTCTTGAACATACAGTTGAAATTAAAACCCAATAAAACTAGAATTATAATTTTAGTATAGGGCAACGTGTGTGGAAAGTTATTAAGCACACCAGTAACCATGGCAATCATATTTTTTTTTATATGGAAACCTGATTCTTTGACGTCTATAAGTTCAGTGTGCTAAGTACGAGCCATCCAAGGAGCTTCGAGTGATTCGTTATGTATGAATTACATTAGGACATTAAAATTACCTATTATGCTTATATAGCATAGAATATCATATTTAAAAAAAACTCAACAAAGTTAAATTGCAATAAAAAAACAAATAAATTTAATATTTTGAGTATAGTGAAAGAAAGCATAGTTGTATAATTTTGATGATGTGGAATTCAAAATCCAGATTAAATATTATGTTTGTGATTTAACATAAATGCTAAATCTGTAACAGAGGTTTGAAACATTCATCATGTCTTGTCATACACATATTTAATCTCTTTGACACCTGACTTACAAGGTTTAAATCATCATTTAATGATCACACTAAAAATTGTATGGACAATGCAAGGCTACATACACAAACACAAATAAAATCACATTTACATAAGTAATTGAGCAGTATATCATAAAATCATACAGTTTGGGTTTTTCAAACAAATATGTACAAGTTACTTGAAAACTGAATATAATATATGATCACAATCTTCACAGACACTTTCAATACATGTATTCAGAATTACATGAATTTTTGTGAACACTTCAAACAATTCATGATTACCCCATTGCATACAATTAGGCCTAAAACCAGTGAATCGACATCAGTATGACTACGTTACATTTGTGTAATTTGTAAAGTCAAAATTACTAACATTTTTTCTGTACATTGTCAATATTGAGAATTTTTCTTTCATATGATTTCCATTAATAATTGGAGATGGAAGTCTTTATAGAACATGTCATATAGGTTGTGACCTTGACATGCATATGCATTGAGAGTTGACTTTGACATAAACGTAATAAATAAACATGAACAGTTTCAATAATTGTGATATAAACAGGATTTGACACATACTCTGTCAACTTTAATCTTCCAAATATTACAAATCACTGAAATTTCCTGATATCATGAATTTCATTAATTAAAAAAAAACTAGTACTTATTACCATTTTACCTTTCACATGACATATGCTATTGCATGGAATCAGTAAAAAAAAATTGCATTATTATTGAGATTACATAGAATTCTTAACAACATCAGAATAAAAAAAGATAGTAATAATAATAATAAAAATAAGTTCAAAAAAAAAAATTAACATAAAAATTTTATAATGACTTTAAATATATGGTGAATGAGGGGAATAATTTGTGTTTCAAATCAATCAAGCACACACAAGCACATGAAAAACACATATACAATAAACTAGAAATACCAAATAAAGTTTAATAATTGTAAAACATAGGTAATCAGAGATTACAGAGCTCACCTCAACGAATGTTGTCTTTAAGCAAGGCAAATTAAGTCACACAATTAACCAACAAAAAGTGTACATCCAAAAATGCAAAATTTATGCAATTTTGATAATTTGGAATAGTCCTTTATAAAAACTTAAAACTAGTTCTTCATCATGAAAATGTAATTAAAATCCAGCATCTGAAGCAAGATTGAGAGTTTTCATCCCTCGATGCATCATTTGTGCAACTTTGGTTTATATAAGCCTTATAGTTTCTTGGTGATAGACCTGCACCCATAACTTTTACGAGGTCTATTATCTGGAAAATGTATGTCGAATTCAGCATCTGAAACAAGTCCATTAGTGTGCATCCTAAGATGTATCATCCATGCAAGTTTGTTCAACACAGAGCTCAAAGTTACTTGGAAATGAAACCTGTATAAAAAACTAACCTTTTCACTAATCCGGAAAATGTAGGTCAGATTCAGCTTCTGAAGCCAGCCTAGTAGAATGCACCCTTAGATGTACCATCCATGCAAGTTTGGTCATTATAGGGCTCAAAGTTACTTGGAAATGAATCCTGCACCATAAACTTTAACCTGTTTACTCGTCCAGAAAATGTAGGTCAGATTCAGCATCCGAAGGAAGTCTGGTAGTATGCATCCTAAGATGTACCATCCAGGCAAGTTTAGTCATTATAGGGTTCATAGTACCTTGGAAATGAAACCTGCACCAAAAATTTTAACCTGTTCACTCAACCGGAAAATGTAGGTCAGATTCAGCATCCGAAGCAAGTCTTGTAATATGCATCCTAAGATGTACCATCCATGCAAGTTTGGTCATTATATGTCTCATAGTAACTTGGAAATGAAACCTGCACCAAAAACTTTAACCTGTTCACTCAATCGGAAAATGTAGGTCAGATTCAGCATCCGAAGCAAGACTAGTAGAATGCATCCTAAGATGTACCATCCATGCAAGTTTGGTCATTATAGGGCTCATAGTATCTTCGAAATGAAACCTGCACCAAAAACTTTAACCTGTTCACTCAACCGGAAAATGTAGGTCAGATTCAGCATCCGAAGCAAGTCTGGTAGTATGCATCCTAAGATGTACCATCCATGTAAGTTTGGTCAACATAGGGCTTATAGTTACTCGGAAATGAGACCTACACCAAAAATGTTAACCTGCACCAAAAACATTAACCTGGTCATTCCTTTGCTGAAATTGCAGCATCTGAAACTTTGACTGGTACAATGAAACACATTAGAAACATCTTCCATGCATGTCTAATCAATATAGGACATAGAAGTACTTAAAAAGAAAACTGCTCCAAAAAACTTAACCTTAACCCGGGACGTACGCCGATGGTATCACATAAGCTCCCCCCAACTTCGTTGAGGTGAGCTAAAAATATGTCCACAAAGGACTTAATTACACATAAATTACTTACTTAACCTTTAAATAGCTTTTCTTATCTTGTATATAATTGTCATAAATTTCTCATGAATATAGAAAGGATATTAAAATCTAAAACAAAATCATATTCCAAAAAAACACCTTCAGGTTACTTTTAATACAATATTGTAAACAAAATTCCATTATAAAAGAATCATGAGAAATCAAGTTAATATCTAAAAATGTCCTTTTTTCACATGCATTGAGGGATTTATAATTGTGAGATCTTTGACTTTGACCCCACCCCCTCCAAGAAAAAATATATCTGTGTTATATTAAGAAAAATTATAACAGATGAGATGTCAAGCAATAATTTATAGACCCATAATTTGTCTTTAACAATATTTCATTCAAAGACAGATGATACAAACTTTTGACAAAAAATTGAAAATAACAACTTGAGTCATGTCTTAATGAGGAAAACGGACAAGTTTCATTGTGTAGTTTTTAATTTGACATTCAAAATTCCACAATAATGGGATTAGCAGTGAAAAATATTGTACAGATTAATAAGGATGATTGTAAAAAGGTACAATTTTGAACATTCAAGTTTTCCAACTTCTTAATACAACCGTATTTTAGAAATTTATCAATTGCACCTAAAATAGACCCAAAAATATATATCAATCCAGGCATCCATTTTTTGTTTGTATCATGTCCTTAAAATAAATATTCGCTACAGATGTATGACATAGTCTGACTTCATGAAGCTAACAGAGATAATGAAAAATTTGCAAAATTGCAATAAAATAATGGTACTGGTGTTATTGAGGGCAATCAATCAGGGAAATCTTTTCAAGACAAAGATTATATTCTTATTAGCTAATTATAAAGTTCAGAATCAAGTTATGCAAACATCAGCTATCAATAAATCAAAATATTGAATGTTAGGGAGTGAATATTGATGGATTGGCATATGGAAGCTAAAATTATACATGCAGCAATCATCATGGCCCAATAGAGCAATAACTAGGGCATCTCTGCAGTATTTGAGGCAGCTTCATCTATGTAAATACCAATTTTTTTCAAGACAATTTCAAACTCAGTGACTTAAACTTGGGAAGTTCCACATATTCCATATCCCTAGGTATAAAATTAATTTTCATTGAACCTATACCAACCAACACAGGTGGAAAAACAGTAACTACAATTCATGTTGATGCAATATACACAGGGAAAATATTCTCTTTTATTTTCTGCTAGCCCCTTTTGCCCTTAAATTATCTTAAGTGGATTTAAAACAGGGCAATTCAAAGAAAACAGCTGCTTGGACAAATTTAAAAGTGGGCACAATCGTCTTTAGTGTGGCAAAGTAAAAAAAAAAGCTTAACAGGAAATTATCTATAATCTACCTCAGAATCTGTCTATAACCTGTCTAAATTCCCCATTACTATGCAATGAACAATGCACCATCATGCACTCTTACTTTTGCTTGATTCTATATCGATATATTCTATAAATGGCTGTACATCAATCACAAAATATATAATTTATTTACATGCACATTTTGATGATGATGAACCATATGATATTATGTTTACATATATATAGACAAAATGAAAACAACCCAGAATCATAATTTTAAAAGTGGTGTAAAGGGCAATAACTCTTATGCATAACTCTTCATTCATATAGTCAAATACATAGTATTGTGCTCAGAAGTACAGAAAGCTAGGCTCATTTACAGTAAAAAAGACTGTTGCACATGAAACATACATTGAAATGACAGATATATATATAACAAAAAGTCCAAAATTCTGCATGAAAAATATATACCGGTATACAACACAAAAATGGACACTTTTATGGCATGTACATAACATAAATTTCTAACAATTTGAAACTTTTTTTTTAAGTTTAACAAAATTAGAAGTTAACAAAGTATATCAAATTATCCCTAAATGGGGTCTTGTACAATTTGTAGTTCAAAGTTCAAAAACACTGATGAAACATTTCACGCATATGAGGCCTTAGTAGGGAGATTTGCAGGAAGGTTTACATCAGGTGCTCCCCACATTAGTTCCAATAACAAAACTTTTATTTATTGATTCTGATGCAGACAGGGGACCTATTAAGCATATCTTAAACAATGATAAGTCAATTGAGGAACATTAATATTTATTAATATTTACATTAATAATTTTTTTTAAAAATCTAAGTTTACTTGACTTTGTTTAAGTGATAGCGTTGATTTAACAATGGCTAAGAGTAGGTACCAGTGCTACATTTTGCCTGAGAATAATTCTAATTTGGGTGTAAAAGGTCAGAATATATGATTGAACAATGAGATTAAAGCTAACTGATGCTCTTCGAGCAATGAGCCCAGCTAAAATGTTCATCCCTATATTCAATATTCATACATACTTTTAAATGTAACTTTATATATGGACATTGTAAGATTAAAATTATTTGAACACTGTTTAAGACAAATTAAATAACATTTCTTAACCAAACCATGAGTGATTTTTTTTTTCTGACATGTACAACTGTTTAATTATTTCTGATGTCATAAAAAGTTGGGGAGTCAGGGGACCTGCATTTTTTTTGTAGTTATTTATCATATACTGTAAATCACTTTTTATTCATGAGAAATTTATTTTGGTGTAATAAAGTAAATGTGCTCACGAAAATTTCATTCCCATATGTCTCCCTAATAAAGATTAAATGACTATCTCACGAAAATAAGATGCTGCAAAAATTTAGTGATCTACAGTAAAACTTTATTCAACTGAAATTGATGTATTTTTAAATATCTAAGTAATTTAAATTTTAAGAAATGCAAATAAAGCCAACTTACAAAATATTGACAACTTTCATGTTATGTAAACTAACAGAGTGATAAAATTACATTCTTTACTTTCACACAAAACTCAATTCACTCTTCCCATTATGGTTAACTTGTTCACAGCTTTCAAATACCTGAGTTGTAAGTAACATGTTTCAAAGACAATACTAAGACTTCATTTGGCCAGGAATTTGTGCTTACTGAAGGTCGGGATCTGTTCTAGAGTGACCTCATAGTCCCTCAGCCAGTGTTTACCTTGGTGCACTTGACCTTTAAGGTTATCCTTCCAGTGACCTTCAGGTAGGTAAATATCTATCTTTGTCACCCCTGGGTGAACAACTGGGGCTACAAGTAGGTCATTACCCAACATAAATTCTGAATTAGCTGTCAAAGCGTAAGGATCCAGGGGGTCTATCCACCACAACGGTCTAATAATTGGGGAGCCTGAAATAAAGAAAAAAAAGAAAATGAAAATCTTTCACAGTTACTCAATTCATATCCAGTGAATGTATGAGCATTTTTTTAAAGAAATATTTCTGCTACAAATTACTTTTTATGGAAACCTTGTTTAAATTCACAAATAAACTAGATGCTGTCATGAGACAGTAATACCCGCACTAAGGTGTTTGCCTCTAAATACACAATCCTACGGGCGGCTTACCAAGGAAAAAGTCAAAATAATTCTATATAATTCAGGCACGTAGCATCGTTTTTGAAAGGGGGGGCAACCTGAGAAAATTTTTTTTACTAACCTAAAAAAATTAACAAGGAAAAAAAAATGAAATGGGGGGGTGGGGGGGGTGGGGGCCACTTTTTTATCAAGGCAAAATTACTTTCACTTCCAATTTTTCCCATATTTCCTTACAATGTATATACTGTGGTTAAAAGTGGGGGGGAGGGGGCAACCCTCTTTTTAATGGACATTTTCTTATAGTACAGGTAATGTTGGGGAAAAAGGGGGGCCCCCCCCAAGCCCCCCCCCCCCCGGTTGCTACGTGCCTGTAATTTACATATGTATTCATAAAATTGGGTATGAAATTATCCCTGTGACCTATAACTCAGAACCTCTTATATTTATTTTACATGCTTAATTCATTATATACCAGTTTGAATTCTATTAATAATGTAAATTAGATTTTG
>NW_026928309.1:0-33262 GCF_032062105.1 Saccostrea cuccullata | reverse complement strand
CCTGTACTCTTCCTATCTGTGTCAAATGTACGAAGGAAACAAAGGACGAAATGCTTCCTCAATTTATCCAACTTACAGAACATAGAAAAATTCTAATACAGAGTATTGAAAAAATTTATCAAAGAAACCGAAAACGACACAAAAACACAATTCATTTCATCAGAGGTGAGAAACTCTTTAATATTTCTTTTCTGCTAGAAGAAATAAAAGCTGATATAAAATCTTGTCATACAGAAATCTACAACTTTCAATCAGTAATGTCGACAAAAGCTGAGAGAATAAAGTACCTTATTAACACCGTGATATGTAAAAATGAAATCAGACGGAACATTTTAATAAAAATAAATGAAGTACAACAACAACAGACGAGGAAAATATATAGACATTTTGCTATGATAGAGAATTACGAACATAACTTTGATGAGATGGCAAATAGTCCAATAACTTTCTTTTTATTTCTAAAGAAAACATGTGCTCCGTATAGAAATGTCGCTATTTATAACATAACTCTCGCCTTTACTGGAGAAATTGATATGAAGGATGTGATAAAGTTTATAAGTGAAATCAAAATTACAGAAGTAGGAAAAATAAAAATAAAAAATAAATGTCTGGTAAAACTCTTACCCATACCTGTGTTACAGAAATGTATCTCAATGAGCAGTGTTTCTGATGTAACACATATATCTTGTGTAAAATCTGACCTGCTCTGGATTAGTGATAGAGGCAGTCTAATACTGACAAACACAGACGGTCAAAGACTACGTCATATACCGGATATAGTTGAGGGTATGTGGGACAAAGGAAAACATACGGTGAATGTATATGGGGATCTTTTTTATATAAACAGGGAATGTAACATCATCCAACTCTCTGCAAATAACAGAACAAAGTCCACGCTGATGAAAAGAGAGTCAGAGACCCCAGTGTGTGTCTTCTGCTCCACCTCAAACGAAGATCTTCTGGTCGGATTTTATTTAGGCAAGGTACACCGTTATGATAAAACAGGCCAACAAATACATACAATTGAACACAACGACAAAGGTCATAGAATGTATAGTGAACCGATGTACATCACAGAGAACTGCAATGGAGATGTCATTTTGTCTGATCGGGATAATGGTGTGGTGGTGACAGACAGTGTAGGGCGATACCGGTTCTCCTACACGGGGTCTCCATTAGGACCTCAAATACTACCATACGGTATTTGCACCGACGCTTCGTCGAACATCATTGTGTGTGATTATTTCAACGAAATAGTGCAGATTATTGATAAGAATGGTACCTTTACGAGACTTCTCTTGACAGAACAGGAAGTGAGGGGCAAACCATATAGCTTATGTTATGATCACGAGAAAGACCTTATCTATGTTGGATTCTGGCGTAGTAATGATATATTAGTATACGGATGTCGAGAGGGACATGATTATCTAACAGAAAACTAACATTAGTTTTTTTTGTCATGTGACACAAAGCGGTGTAGACGTCTCTTTCAGAGCTTCTTTGTTTTTGACATTAAAAGCTCTTATCGGATATTTTCACGGGAATGTGTAAGACTTGTTCCTACCTGGTGTTTGTATTATATGTGTATATATATTATCCGGATGATATTTAAATCTTTAAAACAATCCATATACCTTTGTTTATATACTTTCGAGAGCGAAATTCACTGATATTCACTTGACTTCTTTATTGTGGACTGTGTCTATATTTTGTCATGGTATAACTGTTTAACTAGATAGAACGATCAAACCGTTTTACCTGCACAGGCGTCGGAAGCGGGGGAGGGGCTTAACAAGCTACTTTTTTGCAAATGTATACATAATATAAGCATTGAAAATTTGGGTTTTCATTTTCTTATTGGGTTAGCCCCCCCCCCCCACCTTTAATCCCCCTTTTTTCAATTGGCTTCCAACGCCTATGACCTGAAGAACTCTGACGTACCATGTTGCAACGATAATCGAGTAACGGACTTCATGCTCATGAAGCGTTTCATTGAAATAATTGGAAATCCTCTCCATTGTATACAACTGGACATGAACTTATGGCGAGTCTAGTTAAAAGGAACAGAAAAGCAGAGAAAATCCTAAAAGATGGCATATCACTGCAAACTATATCAGTATCATTTTTGGATACAAATCCATACATTTCAAATAATCATGACCCAACTGTAAATACACTTAAAGTGCGCATTTGCGGATCACCGTTATCTATAGATGAATCTTCGGTTACTGGGCTTTTGGGCAGGCTTAGAGACAAACGGAAAAACAAATTATGTATGAAAAATTAAGACACCCTGTGACAAACAAAATTACCAGTGTCCTTAATGGAAAGACATTCATGCACATTGAACCCCTTGAGAATGATACAACGTTGTCTGGTGTTAATTACTACGCTGGTCAGAGGTGTCTTTCGTTTCACTATGGTCAACCTGAATCTTAAGTGTGCTTTGATATGGAATACATGGAACAGTTTGTCAAGCTTGTTCCCCTGCGACCCTAATATGTTTAAAATGCGAAATTCGAAAGCGTATAAAAGTGATTAAACGTTAAGCACTCTCATATGTTTGAAACGAACACTGCTTATCATTAAACATATAGTTATAATTTCTTGTTATGTTAAAAAAAGTCATTAAAATATATTCAAAATAGAAAGGATCTGGTAAGCTTTTCATAAACGATTTTATCTGGGTTTTGTTAGTGCTGTTATGAAACTTCATAATTGAAATTACTGAATGAGTTAGATTTGATATAAAATAATCTACAAATCTCATGGCAGTGTTACAAAAACCATCATGAAAGTTTGTGCTATATTATAAAATTGCGAAAAGATTTTCGTTGAAATCTGTGTTACATTAACTTATTTGTCTGTAGCTGCCCTTGGTACTCTTTAGTATAATTGGCATCTGATAAGGGAGATATAAATTCCGAATGCAAGATATTGTGGAATTCTACCTTAAAATAAAGGAAGATGAGGACGGTAAAGCTGAAGTTATCTTGTTTGTTAAACAGCGATAATATACTCTTATTATACACTAACGGTTGAGTAAATAAAGGTATTTCTAGTGCAACTAAAAATTTCTTTAAACCAATAGGTACACGCTGCGTGCCTATCAAAGCAATCTCGGGACAACAATATGGATAATCTGGTAAGTTTACAGCTACATCAATGCCATTAATCTTTTTCTAGATTTAATAGATTTGTACATAATTCACTTGAAATTTATGAAGGATATGGAGATAACGAACAGTATTCATGCTCAAATGTCCACTAAACGTTTCAAATCGAGAGCAGAACAAACGTGGACCTCTTAATCATCAGAAGTGAGATCAAGTGCCATGGGAAGAGAGCATCCTCTGCTGACCGGTCACACCCGCCCTGTGCTCCTTGTCAGGATCAGAAAAAACGGGAAAATCTATAAACAATTGAGTGTGTTAAAAAATGACCGAATATTTGGTATTAAAAAATCAGTCAGCATTTGACTTAAAGATAGATTATATTTGCCGACAAGGTCTTTGTATGGACCAAATATCTTACAAAATGATGACTGTAAACGAGACTGCTAATGTCATTGTTTCATCAACTTGTTTGTCAATATTAACTTCGTTTTAGAACTGTTTATACGTACAGATATACATGTAAACCCGATATGCAGGTGATGAGGATATATTGCTGCAAAAAGAAGGGAAGTTGACGATTGAAAAGTTAAACTCATCGGGTTTATCATAAAGCTTGGTTGTAAGGTTACCAATAACGCTGTTTTCAAGTAATTATGCAAACGTGAAGCAGATGAGTCAGAGATAAGAATGGAAATAACTATTGTTAAAGTTATAAACTTCTCATTATTAGGCACCGTCAGACAGGTATATAAATCTTTCAATTTCGTTACACCCGATTGCAAACTTGAAACTCGTAACTGACATGTATTGGTCTTAATTTTTAAAGTTTTTCTTTGTTTTTATGTACATTTTCCGTTTGCAAAGTATGCATTCCTTTGTAATTTTTTATGATACTTTTCACCTGGTTTCGATGTAATGCACAAAATTTGAAAATATCATCGTAACCGAGTTGTACTTCGATGTAAATCTATTTACTCGTCAGACTTCTACAGCGAAATATATTTAACTGTTAAAAGGTCTGCGACTAGTATAGGCATTGTAGAGGATATAGCGTCAATGAACAGAAAAAGTGGCGGACTATGCATTTTTACTTGTTCAGCTTTAAATAGCAATACGTCGTCAATATATTAGTATTGAAATGTCGACTTGAAGGACACAGCAAGTGTGTTTGTTTTCCTCGTATAAGATTTTGAACAAATTCTGCTCAATAAGAATACAAAACTTAGCTCTGTTTATAATAGGGTGCAGTTGGTACCCATGGGAATTCAAATAGATTGTTGGAAAACCTGGTCTCCAAAACCACATCGGTACTGCCAATCAGAAACTCAACATCTTTTGAATGTCATTTCCAGTGTACTTGTGTGTAAAATCGGCTTGTTTTTACCAAAGTAGTTTTGAAAATAAGCAATAAGGTTAGCAGATTTACGAGATCCATTTTTATTAAAAAGCAGATGTTGTTGATGTATAAAAGTCAGGACCCTAATTTTTTGTGATGCATCTATTTTTTTTGTATCACATCGAAAGAAAACGTTAATGGTAACTTAACAACCAAGCCCTATGATAAACGTGATAACTTTAACTTTTTAAGCCCCAACTTCCCATTCTTATGTAACAATATACCTTCATCACCAGCCTACAGAGTTGATATATCTCAGTTGATTTGATACGCAATAATATGCTATATATATGAAAAATTTCTTAAATTAATGACAAACAAGTTGATGAAACAAGAATATCAGCAGTCTCTTTTAAATTCATCAAGTCGTTAGTTTTATGGTCGATACAATGACCTTGCCTGCAAATACATTTTATCATTAAGTCAAATGCTGAATGATTTATTTCATACTAATTTTAAGTCAATTATTTATGATAAGAATTGATGACGGATTTTCCCGTCATTTCCCAATCATGACAAGGCGCACATTTTGAGTGTGAGCAGTAGGCAAGGGATGCTCACTCTTCCATGGCACCTGGTCCAATCCCCGATGTTTTGGAGGTGCCTCATCATGAGGTACCGGCATGATTTTAACTGACCAATCAGCAGAATCAGTACTGCATTATGGGTTACTACGAATACTACAGGAATTTTTAGCTTGGAAAAGGGAAATTGTGTAGTTGTAAATGAAAAACATTTTTAAAAATATTATTTTCATGCTCATAATGACAAACAATTCATTTGTCAAATAAACGATGGAAGTCTGTGTTTCTGAAAGTCATACTGCAAAAGCGAATTGCGTCTTTATTTATTCCTTTTTGTACTATTGGCGAATACAATTGCTAGGTGGATTCCCTGGCCGAACACGTGATCACGAACGTAAACAAAGTTTTGTCCATTTAAATGCATAAGAGATGCTGCTCGTTTTCCTTACCCTTGAAGCGCTGGTGTTCTGAACTAGATACAAACTACATTTTATTAAACTTTTTTTTCAGTTAACAACAAACTAAAAACGCCCGTAACATTTTTAATAGTTTCTTATCTTTGTATTTTGTTCGTAAGAGCATTTTTTTTAAATTTTGCAGTCCATTGACATGATCCTAGATTGACCTGAACTACGTGTTCGAAGTAAAATGTAAACATGTATTTGGTGTAAACGTTGCTTTTCATTCAACGATTGGTCAGATGCTCGTAGTAAGATCCTCTGTGCGCATTTACATGTATAACAATAGCCAGATAAGGCAAACAAAGGTTTTTCAGTGTAGAGGATAATACACATCTTTTTCTAGCGAATCGGTCACTAGTGAGCTCTAATATTTGCCGAAAAGTAAAACACCCATTCTCAATATAAGGGCACAAATACCTCTCTGATTTTTTAAAAAATGAAGTTCAAGATAACAATTTTTCTATCAATTACCTTTGAAAGAAAGTATCTGAAGATTTTGTTTCCAGATTTTTTTTCATCAAATTATAATACATGGAATAATGACAAGACGATAAAGTAGAGGGTGATTTTATTCAGAAATGTAGCTTGAAATGTACGTTACTCTTTCTTCAATGTCCAAAAAAATATGTCAAAAAAAATGTAGTCATTAAAATCACAATTGGAATATCTCATCTTAACACCAGCACATCCTACCAACTCTGTCAGCAACAAATGTAGTCATTAAAATCACAATTGGAATATCTCACATCCTATCTGTCAGCAACATATTTTCGCGGCATACGAACGTGCGTTTGATTTTTCCTTTTAAAAAACAAAGGTTACTTTTTGATCCAGATGTATAAAAACATTTTTTAAATATATGCTTTAAATTCTTCTCTCTGTTTTGTTAAGAGCGATCAGTTTGGAATCTTGTCATTTTTAATAGATACTGGAACCTAACATGTACATGCAGTAAAATTCTTTTTTGTAGTTACTGTCTTTTTTAACATATATCCATGCCGACTTAGAAAACTATGTAAATGTAACGTACATTTCAAGATATATTTCTGTTTAATAAAAAGCTTAAAATTCATCTAAAATTCATTTAAAAATTCATCGTTTTGTTTCAGTTTATTCCAAAAAAGATTCTCTATGTAATCACATTGTGTTATATGTCACAATCACCACTATAAAGACACGATTGCCTCAGAATATGAGTAGTTAACGTACATTTCAAGCTTGTAATAATATGTAAATTAGTAATAAGAAAATATTGAAAAAAAGCAATTATTGACATAAAAATCATATCAATGAAGCGTTTTAAGGCAGTAATATAAGAAATCATAATGTAACAAACGAGGTTATTGTCATCAACTACATGCATATGACTGTCACGTCACTTCGGTAACGTTCATTTCACATATTATTGGGGAGTCCCCTCCACCTCAGTTCATTACCATTCTTTTTTGCTGTTTCGCTGAAATTGACACCGGTCGTAGCCTAGTTACTTCTTACTGTGTGCAAGGGTACAGACAAAAAAAATTTAAGAGTCAGATGTATTTTGCTATGATCTAACAAATGTTCGTGTTTGGTCATTGAAACTTAACATAAATCTATTCCGAATATATCCATCGACAGTCTTGTTAACAATTTCATTTAGTATGTTGCAACACCGTTTTTCAAAACACAAACATACGTGCTTTTCAGCAGATCTGGAAAAATATAACCCAAAATGCAATGATTCAAACAAAACTGAGTATTCAGTATTTGAAATGTACGTGACCGTCTTGTGTTCTGGGTTTATTTGTTTTGTTTCTTTTTTTTTGTTTTTTTTTTTACCAATTATAAGCCTTACCTTGTTTTAAATTATCAACAACAATTCAATTAATATTGACGAAAAGTCGCGTATGAAAAGTAAACAAACTGCAAAAAGGTTGCCAAAGATGAATTTAAGACACTTAGAAATAAATTTTCTAGCATGTGGTAACAGTTTAAAACATTTACGAGGATTGGGGGTGCATTTAGATGGATTTATGTGGCCAGTTGTTAAATGGATTTTAACGATAATTTTGTTTCGCTCGTGTAAACGCAATTCATTGACTAAATTTAAAAAAATGTCAGTTAGAAATACATAAAATGTACGTTACCATACGTAACGTACATTTCAAATATAAAATCAATTCTTTTCCACAAGCATACGTTAGACACGCAATATATTGATACTATTTGAACTTGCATATCATAAGAAATGCATCATACAGGTTTCGTATTCAGAAATATATACCAGGTATCAAAATTATATTACATATAATTGACCTTAATATATTTTTTTCCTCAGCAGAGACGTTTCTTTTCATTAATTTTGGGATTTAGCCGACCTCCCACCTTTGAAACTTTCCTTTGTGTACATATTCGAGTGTGTGAAAGTATTAGAATACATGAAAATTCGTGCGAGATTCACTTAATTCGAATTTCATGGTAACGTACATTTCAGTCACGTACATTTCAAATGATCACTTTTCATGTAAAAAATAATTTTTATTTGTGTTAAGCAAAACGTCTTGGCCAGTTTACAGGATACAAGGGGTTGCTTATTCAGAGTCGTCTCATATTTTCTACTTAATATGTATTCTTAATGGAAGAATATAGGTAACGTACATTTCTTTCTTATCTCTACGATTGAAAATGTCTTTCATTCCGTAAACATATTTATAAAAGTTGCTCAAGTTGTTCAATTTCATGTTACATTATCTAAGTAGGAGTAATTAATCCTTTGAAATTTCAAATTTAGCCCATCAATAAATAAAGGAGAACAAAACTATCAGGTGTATAATCTTTGTGTTTGCTTGTAATGTGGTTGAAATAGAATTAAGCGACAGGGACATTGCACAATAAAAATTATTTATTGTTATGAAAAGAAATATATATGATACAAGGTTTAACTTATCAGAAAATTTTTACTTGAGAATCAAAACTATATATTACACAGAGGGGATTCAGAATAATATTTGCCTCGGCGACAGTAACGTACATTTCAAATAGGCTACTATATTTGAATTTGGAACTCCTTAAATACCCTTTCAGATCGATAATCGATAATTATATGAATTCTTATTCATTGTTATATGACTATTTATAATGTTGATTTAAAAATTACATCAGTGGTATTTCTTTTAAATGAAAATGAGGCGACATTATTTGAGCTCTTATATTGAGAATGGGTGAAAAGATATATCATTTTAACACCTCCTCCTTTAGCCACCCTTTTTTTCTTTCAGAAAGGTCTGGAAACATTTATTACAGGACATGTTTTCAAAAGAAACAGGCTATAGCAATATAATGTTTACTGCCAATTTTATTTATAAAACCGGTTCTACCCTAAAACATTTGAATAGATCAACATGGTACCACGTGTCTTGTATTTAAATCACAATAACATTAGTAGGGGTGTAATGAATGTCTATTGAAACTCATGGTTAGACCCGTGTTACAGAAATATGTTTCAATAACAGGTGTTAGTGATATAACACATATTACCTATGTGAAATCAGACCGGATTTTGGTTAGTGATATAAACAATATTATACTGACATACACAGACGGCCGTAAATTGGATTATCTTGCAGGTATATTGAGATATAAATGGAGTTATGGAGTACACACGATAAACCTTACAGGTGATATTTTGTATATTGATATTAATTATAACATTAACAAAGTGTCTATACACAACATAACAAAGTCTACAGTTACAGAGAAAAAAGACCCATGGGAACCACATTGTGTCTATTAATTTGCTCCCCAATCAGTGGACATGTAATAGTCGGGATAGTTAATACAAACACCTGGACTGGCAATGTAACAAGGTATACCGAAACAGAAGAAATGCATGAAATACAATACGACAACGAGGGAAAGAGACTGTATAACAAACCTAACTACATAACTGAGAACCGCAATGGAAATGGTGTTGTGTCTGACTGGGTCAGTGGAGTAGTTGTGACAGATCGTGGATGCAGACATCGATTCTCCTACACAGGGTCTCCATCAAGATCACGACTTCGACCTCTAGGAATCTGCACCGAAGCACTTTCAAGCATCCTTGTGTGTGATTATACCAGCGGCACTATACAGATGATTGACAGTGACGGCCACTTCCTGTCACTGATACTGAGAAGACAACAGGATATAAACAGACCTCACAGCCTAGGCTATGATTACAAGTCTCATCTTCTCTGGGTAGGATCATTTCACAGCAATACAGTATCTATATATAGATATATATAGAGACAAGGCTATTTGACAGATGATTGAAATTTGGTACTTAGATGCATGCATACATGCTAAAATTATATCTTAGTTTAGCAAAAACACAAATTTTATCATTGTTTACCACTTAAACTGTACACAAAAAGTCATTTGAACATGTATACCTCCACTTTGGGGCAATCAAGTTTAACGATAATTTTTTGCAGAATTTGATAAAAGAAAAGGAAAAATACATAAAGATGGAACAGTTTAAATACTATAACATTGATCTCAAGTCAATAAGTTGTATGAAAAATACTAAAAAATAGGTCCTTGCAGGCACTTAGTTAAGAAATTATTAATTCTGTCTCTATGTGTATATAAAACGGCGTTTAGATTCAACAGACAGAGTACAAAGTCTTAGTTTCAATAAATAAAGTATAAAAAGTATTGTATATGCTCATAAATGACAATTCACCTTTTATTCTATTTGTTTACTATGTAATAATTGCATTCAGGGCATGCATGGGCATATATTTGACTTTATGCATTTGCCAGATGCCATACCAGAGTTCGTTGACATTTTGTCTTCCTAAGATATATGAGCAAACTACATGTACCACCGGGAGAAAAAAAACGATTTAATCTGGAGTAATTTTGGCATAAGCAAAACGGGTTTCAATGTGTACTTCTTTAAGTTGCCTCATCTTCTGAGAAAAAAATCTTCAGTGAAGATATGTTGGTTGCATTCTTTTGTCCTTTCAAAATTTATACTAAACACCGTAACGCATGCAATAATTTTCAAGAGTTTGAAAGAAAATACATATCTTTAATTTTTTCTCTTTATGATTGTGGAAAAATATTTAAAAGTATAATTGTAGATGGATTTTTTCCAGTTATGACAAGGAGCATACGGCGGGTTGATGGGGATGGTAACTCCTCCAGTGCATCTGTTAAGCTCTTGAATCGAGTCCCGACTTTCCTGACTGACCTAAGCCGATGAAAATATTTGTCAATTTTTGTTCCACCAAGCCAATCAGCATTTAGGCGTAACAAATAAGTCTACCGTTTTATGAGACCTTACGTTAAAGGCCTTGAATCACGACAGATGATGCCTTGAAAATAATTTCTTATTACTAAAGGTTCATAAGTGCTGAATAAACGACGTGTAAATTTGAAGCCCCTTTGCATTTACACCTTTCTCTCTCTTTTTTTATTATCAAAACCTTGTTTTGATTTGCAATTATTAAAACACTACCTGAAAAAGACTCCTCTCTTTTGGTAAATCTTATATATCTGATGGATATTAAATAAAAAAGATTAACAAAATGCATGTCAAAGCAATGGTTCTTAAAGTAAATATTATAAATGTATGAATACTAAATGAAAATCTTTATCTCTTATTATGTCACAGCAGAGTCAACAGGGACTAGACGTTTGTTTTCCTTAACAATCCTTTAATTCATGAATCAAAACTAACGAAGCCATGCATCGCTGCACCCTTCATATAAGTGTCGTTCTCTTCTCGACTTCTTCTGCCTTTCAGCATTCTTTTCTTATGTAATAAATAAATAAACATCGGTTTGTTTAAATTCAATACCGAAGCATAACGATTTTTTTTCTTTTCTGCTTTTTTTTTGTGCTGTTGGAGAGTTCTTTGTCCCAAAATTTACTTTTATACCCATCGATAACACGCCAGTTTGAATACACAACTATGTTGCAGACATTTTAAATTCTTGTCTTACATATTCACGGAGCAAGCTGGCATTGAACGTTTGGTGATATTCGGAATCTCTTTTCTAGAGATGTGATGGGTAAGTGCTACCAATGATTATCATTATAAATTAACAGCGAAGAAAAGGCATTATTTGACACTGATTGTAAACTTGAAATATGTTGAACAATGTTATAAAGGTATTATTAAAAGTAAATAGTAAAAAAAGGAAGAGAAAAGATGATATTCAATACTCTTTGGATTTTTTTTTTTTGTTTTCCTATTCAATTGTATTTTAACTCTAATGTGTAGCTTCCACTTTGTTAAAATTGACAACTTTCCATTACTTGAACTATAAAATCTTACATCTCTAACCAAAACATTTCTCTAGAAAAATTGAAGCCAGGTGAAACATATGGAGATAATGAATAGTATTTAAGACCAAAAGTCCATATGTGACCGTGTCATATTGATGAAAACACAGTTATAGGGTTGCATGGATTCTTTATTGCCATGGATCTCGTTCCACATGTAACAATCAATAAAGTGAAAATATTGACCCTATAAGAAATAAAATACAATAAGTAAATGACATCAAACAATATATTCAGTTCAATGCAGTCCTCATACATCGACACGGATTTTAATAAAAATAGATTTAACAGATTATATAAATGTTCCAAATTCATGAATGCGTAAAAAGGGAAATAACTCTTACAAATTTCAGAATTACCAAAATCGTGTTTAGATAGAAATTTCCGTAAGTTTGGATAATTTATCAAAGTATATTAAAAATGTAAAAACAAGTAATAATTCCTATAGCGTACCAATTTATGGAATCAGGCTGAGCACTAACAAAAATGCTGGCTCGAATATTACATCTATACTGAACCTATATAAAAACAACAATCACAGGTTCAGCCGTAATCTCAAGACAATATTATAGCTGATCATAAAAATAATAAAACTGTACAAATTACAACATCTATATCTAGTATTGCTTATAATCAATATGATTACTGATAATAATGCTTTACAAGAGACAATGAACTTTATTTCAAAACTTCACTCGTTCTCTCTTTCAATCAAAGAAATTATATTACGTAAAGATAGAAAGATAAAAGTAGAAAAAATAGATATGACTTACTGTATGTGATCTGTATACTAATACTCAATGTAATATGGTAAAACCCAAATGTATATATTGTTGTCACCGAGACAGAATGGTCTCACAGCCGGTAACTTTGGCTGTCCGTGCGAGAAGGAAGTGCCCCCCGCACACAGAACTTACCGCCAAAACCCTTGGCCAATAATTAAAACTACGTTATTCGTAATGTCAAAGGTCGACAAGGTCAGCCAGTCAGAATTAGTAACATGCAAAGTGAAAAGTGCAATGATGATAATGATAACTATAAAAACAATTTGAGATAAATAAATATTCTTTATTATATAATATTTATTTATTAAAACCACTCTGCCACACATAAAGCAAAACAAAATAGGAGCAGACCAAACAGGGACCTCAAAAACACCAGAGGTTGGACCAGGCTCCATGTGTGAGCATCCCCTGCCTACCGGCCAAACTCATCACGCGCCCCTACCAGGATCGGGGAAACAACGGAAAAATCTTTCGTTAATTCATTGTATAAATAATGGACTTACAATCAGCATGAAAAATGTCAGCCAGCATTCGCCGAACGACAAATTGTAGTTGCTGACAAGGTCACAACATCGACCATAGAACTTACGAAATGATACTTTAAACGAGACTGCTGATATTCCTGCCACATCAATTTGCCCATAGATTATTAAATCCATCTTAGAAAGTGCTCACAGATGGAGCACGCTCCCGCGCATCGTACCAGCCGCGAAATATAAACTCTGCATACAGGTGATGAAGGCACACGCTTCATATGAATACAAAATAGGTCTGCTTATTACGTAGCGCAGTTGGTACCCATAGGAATTTCAATATATTGCTGGAAGACCTGGTCTCCAAAAACAACATAGGTATTGCTAATTAGAAACTGAGGCATTTTTATTATGTTGGCTTCAAAGTACTTGTGTGTACACATGAAATTTATGTTTTTAACAAAATAATTGAAACAAATGACCAATGACAAGGTAAGTAATTTGACGAGTTCCATTTTTTTAAAGCAGCTGTCAATGATATAAAAAAAACTGTACTTTAATCATGTCCCTTTTATGAGTCTTAAAATGAAAATTTAATTATATTCCTGAAAATATCAAAAATAATAAAAGGTGAAAAGGTATGTACATAAATATGTGGAAGTAACGAGCAGTATTAAAATCGAAGTCATTTAAACATTACAAAATAGGAGCAGAGCAAACAATGACCTCTAAAACATCAGAGGTGGCGATCAGTTGGAAAAACGTAAGTCAGAATTTGACTTACTGATGAAGTTGTGTTTTTCTGACAAGGTCAGTGTATCGACCATAGAACGTACGAAATGATTATTTAAAACGAGACTATCGATATTCATTGCATCAACTTGTATATCTTTATTAAAACAAGAACATCAAAGAGAGCGTGCTTTTCATACAATTTTAACTCGTGAATAAACTTAGCATGTTTATGATTTTTTTGCAAAATTATTTTGTTAAAAAGGCATTACTATTTGCAATTTTTTTTGGTTAAAAATGGCATTCTTATTGTACACACAAGTTCTCTAAAGTGAAATGAATTCAGATGAACAAACTTATCTTATATTCCAGTAAGCTATTGATACTACCATAGGCACTAATAGTGCTTCCTTATTAGCACATCTGTTTATGAAGTCATTCGGAGCACACATTCCCATGAAAATGTCTTCATACAGAGAAAAAAATCTCGCTGTATAGTTTTTATCGTCAACTTTCCCTAGCAATATAGCACAAAACCTGCCTATTGGACTGCTATCTCTCTTGCTTGGAAATAAGTTAAGGATTCAATGATATATATTTCTTTTTTGCTATATGTCTATGAATGATACAATTATCCTTTTGTTGATAGAAGCTTATTTTAATCCGGCAGACATCTTTAATTGTTCTTTTTATTTTACAATTTATCTGATCATGAAAGAGAGCACATGGCGGGTGTGCCATGTCAAAAAGGGGTTACTTACTCTTTCAATGCACCTGATCCGATCTTTGTTTCAGGGGTCTCTGATTAATCTGCTTGCAATTTATATTGATTAATTGGACTTTAATTATGATTATTAATCAATTTCGTTTACATTTGTTATAGTAATATTATGCTTTAACTTTCAATTTTGTTCTTTAATATGTTTTTTAGATACATTCGGCAGCTGTTACTGTTGACATCATGGATGCGATAAAATTTATCTCTCAGAGTAAAGTACGACAGTGTTCTAAGTGTCAGAGGAGGGAAACATTATACTACTGTGACACGTGTAAACATGATCTGTGTCTACTGTGTAAAAAACAACATGTAATTGATCTTCACACCATTTATCATGATGTCATGATTTACCGTGAAAAATATGGATACCTATCAAAGAAGGAGAACTGTCGGAGACATAAGAACCAATTCTATGAAAAGTATTGTAATTCTTGTAAACTTCCAATCTGTAGACAATGTAAAGAGCACAGGCAACACAACGTACAGAACATACACAAAGTTTATAAAGCAAAGCGACAACTAGAAGGAGAAACTATTCACGAAATTAGAAGTGAGACTCTCTATAACAGCTGTTTTCTCTTGGAATGGATAAAAATTAACAGAAGAGGTTGTGATAAACGTATCTCAAATATTCAGTCAATGCTGACACAAAAGAACAGTATATTAATGGAAGAAATCGATAATTTCATTGCTGGTATGATAGGAAGGCATAACAGTCTTATTCATAGATTAAAACTAGAGAAAAGGAAACTTTTGAGCACAGAGATGTACGCACGGAAATTTGACCAATTAGTGAATAGTCCAGTAAGATTGCTCTTATTCCTAAAATCGACACATCAAGCCAATATAAACGAAATCCCAAAGTTTACACAATACAAGTTTCACTTTCTAACTGCGGACATCAGCATTGAGGATGTTGTTAAGTTACTGAAAGAAATTAAAGTGAAAGAAGGAAAGAGAATAGTTAGAAATAGATATCTGTTGAAATTAATGCCTGAAGCAGTATTACATAGATCAGTTCCAATTAAAGGCGTCCATAATATAGAACATATAACATGTTTTCAATCAGAACGATTCTGGGTCAGTCTTCCTAACAAACTCATCTTGCCGAGAAAGGCAAGTGACCCTTTATATAATGAGACATATAAAAGAGCTGGGATGGGGGTGCACACTGTGACCATTACCGGTGATCTTATTTATATAGACCGGGATTATAATATAAATAAACTATCCAAGGATACGAAAACAAGTTTTACACTGGTGAAGAAAGCAAAACCATGGATACCACTCTGCATTGCAAGCTCACACTCCAATGGAGATATCTTGGTTGGGATGTGGAATTACAATAAAGCCGAGGTAAAGCGTTATAACAAAACTGGTGAACACATGCAGACGATACCACAAGGCAAATCAAATCAGGGACTTTTTGGTTATCCTTTATTCATCACAGAGAACCGTAATGGAGATATTGTTGTTTCAGACAAGAAACATGGTGCTGTAGTGGTGACAACGCGGGAAGGAAGACATCGGCTTTCCTACAAAGGACCTTCGTCACGATTACAACCTCTTGGCATCTGTACAGATGCGCTATCACATATCCTGGTGTGTGATGATAACACCAACACAGTACATATGATTGACGAAGATGGCAATTTTCTTTCAAAATTATTAACGAAACACCAAGGGATAAAGAAACCAAAGAGTCTGTGTTATGATGAAAGAACTCACATGCTTTGGGTAGGATCATCTGGCAACAGAATAAATGTATACAGTTACATAGAGAGGAAGCACAACTTCAAAATGTAATGTTGTTGAGTAAGTTACAAAAATACACAACAAGTGATGACATTTAACTTTACCTGTAATGTCTACATTGTAAAAAGTCAAAATATCTTCCCTTTGAAAAAATAGATTTACAATGATAGAGACCCGAGGCGTGTGAATCTTTGTATTGAATTATCAGTAAAACGCGTTCATAACAAAGTCGCTGGGACCTATCAAATTACTCTGCTATATTCTTTATTCGTTACATTCGTATAGGAAATTCGTAAAATTTGCATAGCTGGAAATCCAGGACAACTTCATTATATCCATGAATTCGCTATATCCGTGTTCGTACTAAACGAGTTTTGCTTTATTTAGATAATAGAATCCAGAAGAGGTTCATACATGTAAGCACATACCATTCTATTGTTAAAAATATAAGTAAAATATGTTAAATGAAATGAAGGATATGGAGATAACGAACAGTATTCAATATCAGAGTCCATAAAACAATACAATATAGGAGCAAAGCAAACACGGACCTCCGAAACATCAGAGGAGGGACCAGGTGCCATGGAGGAGTAAGCATCCTCTGCTTACTGGTCACACCCGCCTTGTGCTGTTTGTCGTGATCGGAAAATAGCGAAAACATGCGTTGTCAATTCAGTCTATAAGTAATAAACTAACTATTGGTATAGAAAACGCCAGTCAGTATTTGACTCAATAATAAATTGTATTTGTTGACATGATTTTGAATTGTTTTATGTAGCAATATAGCAATATATCCTTATCATCTGTATTTGGGGATACGCTCCGAGTTGTTCCGATACACATCTACGTATAAACAATTTCTAAAATGGTGTAAGCTATTGACAAATAAATTTGAATAAATAAACAAATAAACATGAATGACAAGTCTTGTTTGAAGTTATTATATTGTAAGTTTGATGGTCGATTCAATGACCAGGCATTCTCCTCTTCTTCAAATTTATTCATAGACATTTATTTGAACACTGAAATAATGTCTACAGAGTTTCTACCGATCAAGACAGGGTACAAGGGTTGTTTTGAGACTGAATAACATGGATTCGTTTTCCTCTATGGATTCGTTTCCCTTGTGGCTTCTGATCCAATCTATGCTATTTTGGAGGATCTTGTTTTCTCTTCTCGTGATTGTTATTGAACGGGACTAACGGCTTCAATATAAAGGATATCCAGTGATTTGTAGTTGGATTTGGATTTTTTTTGCGAGTGAAACAGGATTTTTTAAAATTTTACTGGTGCGCATTTCAAAAAGGCCTGTCTCCCAATGTTTTTGTATTTAAGATAAATTGAATGTGCAATTTTAATTAAATACAAGAGTAATTATTTCAACCAAGTATAACAAGAGAATTTGATTTTAGTTTAGCATTTGCATTTAATTTATCTACATGAACCAGTTTTTACGATTGTAGGGGACAACCTTGTATTTATCTTTCATACACCTCAGTGAACAAGACTCTTATCTTTCCTCCAAGAACCTTAATTCGCAGTAGTTAAAATGTTAGTAAATGCACAGTATTTTTTGTTCTCCTCCTTGCTTGTTTTAAGTGGAGTATATAGTGAATCCATTAAGGGGGTGGATGGGAAAATTAAAGTTCTAGAAAGGAAAATTGAGAACTTAAGTGCTTTAGTACTTAACCTTAATACTGAAAACGAACATTTGAAGAACAGAGTGAATACACTTGAGTATATCGTCAGAAAAACGAAGATAATGAAGGGGAAACAATAAGAGAGGAACTAGAAAAAGTTGTGCAGGAGACCGGAATTTTAAAAGATGACAAAGGAATGAGGAACAAAAAGTTAAAGTTCGAGGGTGCCAATAAAGAAAACAATTTCCCCAACCCATCGAAGACTGAACCTGGGCTAGTACAAAAAAGGATAGGTAAGACTTCTTACACTTCTTTTAGTCAAATTAATTCCGTTCTCAGCGTCAGAAAGCAATCATATAGATCTATTAGTAATCATAAGATATTTCTTCATTTTACTAGTTCCAGTCACTTCATTGCCTATCCAAGTAATAGCTTTTCATGCCTATATACCAAAGGATAGCCCGGGTCCATTGCCTGCGCACCATATTCTTAAGTTTGACGTCGTTCCACTATACAAAGGAAACGGTTACAATAAAGCCGATGGTATATTCATTGTTCCGGTGTCAGGAACTTACGTCTTTACTTGGGCTATTATGTCGCATGCTCACGGCACCGTTGGCACCCAACTGATGAAAAACTCGGACGTTATTGGGACGCGACTTGCTGACTCGACTACTTCTACTGTGTGGGATTTCGCTACAGGAACAGTGGCAGCTAATGCGGTTCAGGGAGACCATGTCTTCGTTCAGCTCAAGATAAATTCTGCAGGAAACGTGGGCAGCATTCCATACAGCAGGACCACGTTTTCTGGATGGCTTTTACACTAAACGGTTTGATAAAAAAAAAACCGAAATGGCCTTGATGTTATGCCACATTTTACTTTATTAAAGGGTTTTCATGCTTTAAATTGTACTTCAACGGAAAGAGTCGGGCTTAAGTGAATTAAACTAAGAAAACAATTTCTCATCATACAATGTACATGTACTTACCTTTTAAAGAAATTTCACTACAATGTTTGTGTTATTCATTTTAGAGTTGTTTTTTTTTCTTGTATTATCATTTAACGGATACAAATTAACCATGCATCGGACATTTTCTGATGACGAATAGTTCTAGTTTTCAAGATCAAAATTCAATAAAACAATACAGAAAAGAAGCAAAGCAAACACTGACCTCCAAAACATCAGAGGTGGAATCAGGTGCCATGGAGGAGTGAGCATCCCCTGCCGACCGGTCATACCCGCAGTGTGCTCCTTGTCTTGATCAGGAAATAACGGAAAAATCTGTCTTCAATTCAGTGTATTAAGAATTAAAGAATAATGAGTATGAAAAATGTAATTCAGCATTTAACTCAATGATAATTTGTATTCACTGACAAGGTCCTTGTATCAACAAAAGAATTTACAAAATGATAACTTAAAACGATACTGCTGATATTCTTGTTTTATCAGCTTGTTTGTCAACAATTTTCCTCGTTTTAGAAATTATTCATACGTAGAGCATGCTCTTGTGTATAGAATCAACGGAAAGATATAAATCTGTATGCAGGTTATGAAGGTTTATTGCTGCATTAGTAAGGGAACTTGACGATTGTAAAGTTATAAAGTCACAACGTTTCTCATAGAATTTGGTAATTAGATTACCATGAACGTCTTTTTTCCAATAAAATATACCAAAATGAAACAGATCTGTCAGACTCTGTGGTATCTTTTATCTCAATTTCACCGAGATGTACGAAAAAAAGGATGAAATCGAAATTATCATTGTTCATTGACAATGTGTCTTTGATATATGTAAATGTCATTCAACTTAAGCCAACCTTTATGGAACGCCGTAACTGCCTTATGTGTAGAACCTTCATTATATGCTGACACTATTTTTCATTATATGTTGCTTCTTTATCCACATAAGGCAGTTACAGCGTTCAAAAAACGTTAACAGCAAGTGTTTTCTTCTTTTTCCGAAATATGGTTGAAATATTGCCGATCCGGCGTTAAACAATTACAATCAATCAATCAATCTTTTTTTCTTGCTTAAAATTTTTATTAATTTGCAAAGAATTTTGAATTAAATGTTAAAACTGGTCAGTATAGCGTTGGTCTGGCACCATACTGATACTTTAACAGGTTGGGCACAGTTCCTTTTTCGGGGAATTATTACTATAAAAGGGAACTATTACCCTTTTCAGTAAAAAAAATATTACTGAATTGGGGAATTTTCACTCGTTTAGCCTCTATTCTCGTTTTTGTTTTGAGTAAAAGATAAAGTGCAAGAATATTTTCACATCCTCTAAATATTTATCGTCTATTAAATGTATGTGTGCTCAAAACTGCAATATTTATTGCTGCAAAAAGCTGAAAAAGAGTGGTGAAATATTTCTATGATATAGATTTCTTATTGAAGCTTACCTGTTAAAAAAATTGTGATAATGGATACGTTCAGCTCTTGCTAACTTGTTCATGAAATTATTCGTTCTATACTATTTCTTTAAATGAAATCGTAATAATAATTTCAAATACCATTGCTTCTTTTACAGATGAAAATGATTATTTGAAATATTAAATTTCAAACGACATTCTTTTAAAATGGTTGTAGAATGAATGTCCTTATTAGATTCCATACTTTTAGTACCATTTATCAACAGTGAAAATGATTAAATCTCATCTTACTCTTGTCTGCAGCACTGAAGGACCGAATTTTTTGGTCAGCGAGGTTTGTTTGACAACGATTAAACACATCACATCGTATCTTTTATGCACTTTTTATTTAATAAATGGATTAGAGCCACTATCTAAAAAATGTGACAAAAGTTCCCGAATTGAGTAATGTTTTTATTACTGAAAAGAGTAATAGTTCCCTTTTATAGTAATACTTCCCCGAAAAAGGAACTGTGCCCAACCTGTTTAATGCTTAAAGTCAACGAGAGCTGGGTAAAGGTAGGTCTTCATTTCATAAATGGTGATGTTTTCATGTTAGAGAAACATTCCTGAACAGTGCATAAAACAATATGTTTATAATTTTTATTTTAAAAAAAATGTATCGGACTTTGAATTCATCAGTCAACAGTTATGAGCTCACTGTATTATTCAAGTACATTGTAAATGGAGTTTTCTATTTATTTTTTGTTCACTGAAGACGCCACCATATTTTGATGAAGGCCTACTGCCGAAAGCCTTAGTCAACTCTTACTAAATATAAACAACCACACGAATATCAAACATTGACACAATGTCACTTGTGATACTGTACTACATGTATTTACGATGATTTGATACAAGTCATAGTTCCATCGAGACGAATGATAATAAGTATTTTGTATCTCATCGCTTATGTGGACGATAAAATCTTTCTATGCTGGTATTTATGTTTTTGCAAAAAAATTGATAGCTTTTATTTATTGCTTTCCAACTTTAATGTAAAGCCCATCCAGAAAATGTAGTTTGGCTTCTTACGATGCTTCTTACACTTCCTCTAGAATTGCTCCCCATCTGTACATATACATGATATCCTTTATTTGTATCAACAACAACTGTTCCCCTAGAAAAATCTCACACATTAGAATTTGCCGAGTCGGCATATCTTGAACCAATTGTATCAGCATTTTTCGTTAATCAGCTATCTACCTGTCCGTGAACGTCCGACATGATTGCCCATGTAAATACATAGGATCCGGATGTTGGAACTATAAATAAGCCGTCACAAGCGTTGTATCCACCGCCCTTGTTAAGAGGAACAACATCGAACTTCAGAATATGTTGTACAGGCAATGGTCCCAAACTATCATTTGACATGTAAGCATGGAAAGCGATAATTTCCATCGGCAAGGAAGTAGGTGGCACTGATAAAATTATAAATAAGTGAATTACAATCATATGTTTGTTTTAAAAATCACTATAGACTAAATGTTAGAAATGATTCAAATGATATAAATCTTACCGATCCTGTTACGTATAAACTTTTCTGGATTGTCATCGCGTGATTTAGGAACCATCTGTCTTTCGTTGACACTCCCAAGCTCTCTTTTACTATTGACAGTCGGTTCGTCACCCCCACCCACCCCCCCAAATCCAAGAACCTCCCAAAACGTCTTCATTTTCCATCCTCGTATTATCGTCTTCACCACCATTACAAGCTTTACAGTTTCTCAGGACATTCTCCATGGTTTAAACCTGCTTCTTCAACTGATCGTTTTCAGAGCTCAGGCTAAGTACAGTTGCACTCAGAATCTCTAGCTTTGCCTCCAAGGCTGCAACTCTCCCATCCAGCTTCTCGATGGACACACAACAGACAACACTTAAAACAAGCAACAGATAAAACGCAATACACTGTATACCTAGTCTCATTTTGTCCGTAAATGAATTTCCTATATAAAACGATCAAGTTTTCTGAAAATCATCGAAGATAAGAAGTGTGGACAGTATATACTATCTATGTTTTATGATAAAAGACGTAGCATCACAATTCATAGAGAAATGCGTTTTAAGTTGTTTAGTCATAGAAGTTGCAGAGACTACCTTTTTTTAAATTTGTGATATCAAGGATAAAGAGAAGTGTCGGTTGTAGTCTGCTAGTTCTGGAAGGACATTTCTTGACTTTTCTTTACAGCTTCATAAAAAAGGTCTGTCATCATGATCTTTGCATCAATAGAAAGTACATATCTTTCAGATAATAATTAATTCAACCAAAGTAATTTATCGTAAATTTGGAGACATGGGAAGAACATTTCAAAATCATTTGTCCCTAAGTAACACAAAAATATAGATAGTTTTGTTTTCTAAATCATGCACAAGAAAGTATGTTATTTTCTCTTCATTTTTTGATACCTAAAGAGGCAAACTTTCCCAGTACATGAACTACAAAATTTAAAAAAAATCATGAAAATAAACCTTTTCAATACTTTTAAAATTATCAACATCTTATTTGCTTTTTTTTTTTTTTTTTTTTTTTTTTTTTTTAACATTTATTAATTTCAGAATAGTCACAATTTCATTTGTCATTATTTCCGGACAATAACAATATGAACACCAATTTTATATTTATCAGCTACAAAACGTGGATCATATCTACAACATGTATTTTTCAGCTACGTCATGAGCTCTATATCCAGACGTTGTTAAATAAAACATGATGAATTCATACGATCTACGCATGCGGAGAATATCTAATCTTTGTTAGAAAAGACTATATGGAGCATTGTATGTATTCAATCCTCTTCACAGTTTAAATGGTTTGATTTCGTTTTAATTACCAACACTTTCAGCAAGAAAAGAGTCGGACAGAAGAAGTTTCAATTCAATTATCCCTGTAAAGGCGTCACTTCCTCTGTTCTTTTCGTCTGCTCTTCCCTAAATATATTCCTCCGTCGATTACACTTGATCATACGACATAGTTCCCAACGGAAAGATCTTCCACACAAAACATAAATACCAAAGTTAATGCAGTAGTTTGTATAACTGACAACTGAAAATAGTTCCAAATATGGCCTCATCTTCAACAATTTGTGCTGACCAATATGTCGTCTGCTTTCGTCTGTGTAATACAGAAGGACACTCGTGCACAAAAACTGAGGAAACATGGTGATGATGAACACAAAGCCTATCAATAGTAACATGGTTGTCGTCTTCCTCGTGCTGCCTAAAGATGGCGGACAGTCATTTCCTGCCTCTTTCTTTATGACGTAAATCTGGTAGATTACCGCGAAGTTACACGAGAGAACGATGACGCAGGGTAAAGCGAACAGTAGACTAAGATGATAGCCGTACTGGTGTAGATGAACATACAGGGATAAGTATTCCTCTACCGCCATACAGTATCCTCTCACGTTCTCTATGAATAGAATCCTGAAGATCTGTGTCAAAGACAAGATGGCCATGGTTATTGTTACGAGAATCGCAACGCTAAACCTTCTACGAAGAAATGTTCTTTTGAAGGGGAAACACACAGCTTGAACTCTTTCTATTGATAAGCACACAATTAACCAAGATGATCCAAGAAGAAAAACGTGCTTTAAGAAGTTATAAATCTTGCATACACTGTTTGGAAGGTCTGTATAGAAGCTGAACTGATGCCCGGATTTATACACAACCATTTCATCTGCCAGTTCTACTTGGTTGATGATCAAATTAAGACTGTCAAAGACGGCCAGTACACATAGTAGTTGACTGTACGATTGCTTGCGCAGTCTCTGGGAGTAGCACATCACTAAGAAAGACAACGAATTTCCGGTCAGTCCGACAGCAGTAACCACAGGGGTCGCCACGTGTTTTACCCAGAATCCCCAAAGTGGCACTTCCGGAGGATTAACTAAAAAAATTTCTTCCATATTATGAATACATGCATCTATCAAAAAATAACTTTATTCCAAAGTATTAAATAATAATAAGAAAGTAAAACGTACATATAATGGTGCCGTTCCTGGAACTATTCCATATCATGGTAAAAGATCCATTATTATTATCCATATCACTGAAAAAGAGATGGACAGGTCCAATGAAAATGAATTTAAAAACAAATGTTTAAGAAACTGTTGATTGTTGGCCGAAACAGCTAGAATTCATCAAATAAAATAAAAATAATTTCATTTTTGCATGTGTTATTTGGACAAGTGAATGCTGACATATGTTAGCTGCTACAGGCGGTCTACGCTGTTGACATCACCTTGTTTAGATCAATTGATAACGATCCAAGTTTCCTTTTTACAATCATTTTATAACATCTATGAGCAACTATCCTGACTTCATAATTCTATTTTTGAAATTTTATTCTACTTAATGTGACTGAAATACCAAGTGTATAAGTTAATAAATTTACAGCCAGTAAAAGCCTCAATTTTCCGCAGTGTTTGTTAAATAGAGGTGATTATAATGATATTTTTTTTATATTTTGTTACCTTCTGCCATTGAATACACAGAAAATATTGAAATAAATACGTTCATCTAATGAATGACCTAAAAACACCAGGACACGATGACCTTATTGAGTGGCGGGAAAAGTCTCAGCTGATGTTACTAGTCCTCAGCCATTCTGTTAAAACAATACAAGTCTCAAGTGCTTAATGTATTTACAGATAAAGGCTTACTAAGTATTCATGGATAAAGGGTTATTTTTTACTGTAAGAAACCATTTCATTGAAAATTGTCATCTATGGTGAAATATAGAAAGGGGAGTTTAAAGAAAACACATATTTATCTTTCAAACTATTTAAAGATATTGTTGACGTTTAGTAAAGAATAAGGCTTGATTGGATGTTACCTTATTTTACGTCAGTATTTGAAAAGAACTTTCGAATGTCGAAATTAGTTAAAAAGTTATGTTTTATTTAAGGATCTACCAAAATGTATTGTTAATAATTTTTTTTTTTACCTTGATGAAGAAAATTGTTGCTTAAGGTGGTAAGCTTTTTTTTAAAATCTCTACTTATTAAAATACTACCGTCATAATTATCATATATGGTCATATTAATTTTTCTTGCTACCTTTTTTCAACTATATATATGTACTCTTCTATCGGCGCTGTTAACTTTTCAGTTTGTGGGGCTTATATTGGCAGAAAAACTGATGAAAAAGTACATACCCAAGACATTTTCAAGAATAATTAATAAGGCCTGATTGGTGTATGTATGTTCACTGTTTCAGTTTGTTGTTTAAAGCGGTACGATTTTATTTAAAAAGCTCTGCTTGTTAGGTAACGTCATGATTATTTACGATAAAATCAAGAGAAACTTGCAACGCATTTCAAAGTGCGTCATAATGTCCCTATGTATGTTGCGTCACGGTTCAGTAAGTTGTAAAGAGCATTGCCATAATTCTTTTTTTATAAGTCATATGCAATGTAGTTTGAATGAAGGACCCGTGTGTAATACTTTTAATGTCTATATATGGATTTGTACTCCTCGTCTAAAACAATTTTTGATGAAAAAAATCTGAAATTCATGTTTTGTAATTTTTGTATATTTTTCTTTGAATATTACAAAAATTTTCACAATTTGATATCTTTTTGAAACCCCTGGTAATGCATGCTGATTGTTTTGTCTAAGAACATGTAATGGTATTGTAAGTTTAAATTTAGAATATCTTGAAAAGTTATCAGTAGGTGGGCTACATTGCGCATGTCCTTAAATACATAAAATTTCCAAAAAAAATGAACATGATGAATACTACTATTATAGTGGTACTATCCTTTCGATTCACTGTAAACTTGACAAAACAAAGGATGAAACATATGGAGATAACAAACGGTATTCAATATCAAAAGTACGAGGGTTGTTCAAAAAGTTCGTGGACAACTGTCATATCTTTTTTACTTGATGTCATATGTTATCCAAATTTGGTACATATATTTTACCAATAAATCCAAAAAATTTGTACTAAAGTTTTTCAAAATATAACGATTTATTCAAAACTTATCTAGATTATAAAAATGCAAAAATCCGATCGCGGAGCAGGTCAAAAGTTGGCAAGTTACAAACAAAACGCTCAATAATGTCTGAAGTCATAATCTCTGTAAAATGGAGCAAAAACGAAAAACAACATAGAAATTCAAAATAAGAATTGTTACATCGTTTAAAAAAATATGGCTTTTTTGTTTTGTTGAAAGCAATCGACATGAGAAGATAGGTAGTCCTTATTGAAAACGACAAAAACGATGACGTTTTAGAATGTCACGGAGCAGCAAATAACGATGCAATTTTGTGTTTTACTTAGGAAAAATCCTGAATAAACGCCAAAAAAATTAATTGGAGGAATCAAGACATATGTAACAAATGAGTTGTGCATGTGTGTACAAATAGTAAAGGCAGTATTTGAGTGACAGAGACACAGTATCGGACGAGGATAGTCTGTGAAGAAACGGCTTAACTGTAAAAATCTGAACAAAAACTTTGAAAAGTTGGAACGTCAAGAAAAGACATGGGCGCTTCAGAGTTGCTTATCATGTGAAAGCAGAGTTAAGTAATTAAAGAAATTAAAACCTTAACAAAGGCAATTATATAACGAAAGCAATTTTTTAAGAATAAATTTAGAATATTTAGAAAAAGGATTTAATGTATGGGCATTGGATTATACTCCGTGAAATATAAATGGATAGTATTTTTTAGGAATTCTTGACGCTATGTTTTGACGTTAAATTGCCGTTAAGTGTGCTCCGCGGGTACAAAACATGTTGATTTTAAACTGAAGTTAATTGATTTCTATTAAATCGAATCGAATGAAACTTCACACATCAACAAAACAAATATTTTAACATATTATATTGTACTTATTCTAAATTTTTAGCGAGTAATATAAAGTAGATTGAAATCGTCCACGAAGTTTTCGAACGACCCTCGTATTTAAAATAAGATGTGATTGAATAAGTATAAAGTACTCACAAGAAATCGAAAAATCAGAATATTAAACGTTTATAAACATCCCTTTGCTTATATTCATAAAAAAAATCACATGCCATTGTTCATAATTTCAAAAGTACTAACATGTTTGCACTACTCGTTAATGATATATCTATTCGAGTTACATCAAGGGTGCATTGTGTCCGTTTAATTAAATCACGAGAAAGCGATAAACTTCTGTGTATGACAAGATAAAAGTACAACCTGAAGTTAAACACTGATATCAGTACATAGATATCATACTCATTAATATTGTGAACATCAAATTATAGAAATGAAGATAAACACCATTATAACATCATTCTCATCTATTTTATGGACAACAAAATTACTATAATAGGCAAAATGTTAGACATAACCTGTGTCGGGATAAGGAGCCTTAAAGGAGTAAATATTCCTCACTCTCTATCCAAATTGTACATAAGGCATTGTTACTAAATTGCTGATGGTTTTCTGTCTCGTTTTCCCGATCATGACAAGGAGCGCACTGTATATGTTAAACAGGCCTGCAGCTGATGCTCACTCCTCCATGGAATAATTATGTGATCCCACCTCTGACATTTTGGAGGTCCGTATATGTATTTGCTCTGTTTCATAAAAGAACTGTTTAATTTGACTTTAAGCTTGAAAACAATTCGTTATCACCATGAAACATAAGGAGATAAAAAGCAGTATTAAAGCTAAGCACAAAAGTCAATTAAACAATACAAAATAGGAGGAGAGCTAACAATTGCAAGGACCTAAAAACAACAAAGTTCAACAAGGAGTAGGATACCCCTGCCGAGCTGTGTGCTCCTTGTCATGATCGGAAAATAACGGGAAAATCCATGGACAATTATGTAAATAATTCCTTAACAATGAGTATGACAAACGTCAGTCAGCATTGACTTATGATAAATTGTTTTTGTGACAAGGTAATTGTATCGACCAAAGAATCTATGAAATGATGACTTTAAGCTAAACTGTCGATATTCTTATTTCATCAACCTGTTTCGTCAACAATTCACCTCGTTTTAGAAATTGTACATACGTACAGCATGATCTTTCGTATCGAATCAACTGAGAGAAAATATACCCCGTATGCAGGTGATGAAGGTATATTTCTGCAGAAGTCAGAGAAATTGAAGATTGGAAAGTTAAAGTCATCACATTAACCATAACGCAGGGTTGTAAGATTACCATTAATGCCTATTTTTCGAGTAAAATATCCAAATATATGCCAGACTTTATTGCATCATGTTCACCGAGATATAGAGCATCGAAAAAAAAAATGGAAATAACCACTGTTAGATGACAATACGTTGTTGTATATCTCAATGTCGAATCGAAGGTCACATAAAATGCTTTCTTCATTACGCGTTTAAGATTTTGGACATACATAATATTCTACTTCATATGATTACAAAAATAGGACTGCTACATGTAATAACGGGTGCAATTGGTACCCATGGAGATTCCAATACATTGTAGGAAGACCTGGCCTCCAAAAACTACATAGATATTTTCAATCAAAAGCTCAAGCATCTTTTAATATCAAATTCAGAGTGCTTGTGTGTATAATCAGAATGTTTTTTTAACAAAATAACTTTGTAAATGAAATTTTCCATCATAAATTTATTTCAAATTCTGCCCATGGATGCATATCTTTGCTCAGCGAAGCAAAGCAAGAAAATCTATATATAAAATATGTAGGTATACTGAGTATATGAATACATATGTATAACAAAACAATATTTTCAATACGTATTTTTTTTATTTTCATTAATTCAACATCCATCCCGAAAAGGATGTTCTGCTTCGAAGGATACTTTGAAAGTTCTTGCGTGTGTGATCTCCTGTGCGCACATAAATGTGGTCTCCTTGATTAATATCTGCCACAACAATGCCAGTGGCAAAATCCTAATCTGCTGTACTAGTCGAGTCCGCGTCACGTGTGCCCAACACATCGGCGTTTCTCATGAGCTGGGTATACACCTCATCACCTGGGTCTGACATGATACCCCAGGTAAAAACATACGTTCCCGATGCAGGTGTTATGAAAAGGCCGTCATACGCCCGGTACCCGTTACCTTTGTTTAGGGGTACGACGTCGAACTGGATAGTATGATGTTCAGCCAGGGGACCCGATGTGCCCTGTGAGAGGTAAGCGTGAAAAGCAATAATACCCACTGGAGCTGTCGTCGGGTGTACTGTAAATAATTAATATAATACCTTGTTTTATATTCTCTGAGTTAGAGGTACTGTAATTAATATAATATAATGTTATGTATTTCTCTGGAAGTAAATAATACCGATTAGATCTGTCGGATAGGGTACTGTAAATGTTATCATATAAATATTTCACCCCAAGAAAACCATTGTCAACCGAGGCGAAGCTCACCAGAATATATCGAATCCATTGGAATGGCAATTATAACCATTGATAATGGACAATACGTCGTCGATATATAAAAATGTCGAGTTGAAGGCCATGGCAAGTGTTTTCTTCTTTTCACATAAGATTGTGAACAAATTTTGTTTCATATAATTACAAAAATAACTGTGCTAATAACGGCTCGCAAATGGTACCTATGGGACTTCCTACAGGTTGATGGAAGACCAGCTCATACTCAAACATCTTTTTGATGTCAACTTTTTCACAAAAAATTCTGCTTCAAGGTGAGTAAATCTACGAGTTCCATTCTAACTGAAAAAAAATAAACAACTGTCAATGATATCAATGCCGCTGGACTTTCATTTTCCATGGGGAATAGTTGTGTATAAAGTTGAAAATTCGTAAGTTTTTATGCTAAAAATCGTGTGATTTCAAATTGTTCAAAAGTTCCTTGGAATTCTTAAGTATCCACATCTGATTATCATACCACTTCTTGAAAATATTGTTGCACAGTACTCTTGAAGTTTCTCCTTCACTACTGTTAATATTTTAGTGAGAAGTAAAGAAAGAGGTTTGGTTGAACATTTACTGGAACCTGCTATAATCAGATATGGTAATTCAAATTCATTTTGGCAAGCTTGTGCTCTAAGTTTTCCAAAGTGAATGTTTCCTGAAGTGAAAAGTACTAAGTATCTCAAAGTTGTCAAAATTCCACTAAAATTGTCCCATCTCTGGGCACTCTTATTGTCTCTGTGTAAGTTTTGAATCAAAATTATTGCTGGTTTTAAAACAAGCATTATTTTAAGTTCTAAATTACCAACTATCACAATTTGTAACTGTAATCTGAATTTTACATCAATAAGGGGCCAGTTTCGGCAGTTACTATACCGTGTTCTTTTTGAGAAAATCAAATTTTCCTTATGATGGGCAAAGTGTGATTGACAAAAAATATAAATATTTATTAAGAAAAATTAATTCATTTCATAATAACCTATTCTTTTTCTGTTCCAGTCGTTTCCCTTCGGTTGATACTGTCGATTTTCTATATTAACCATATCTGTCTTTTCTGAGTCATTCTGAATTAAATGCACGATGTCTTCTTTGTCAGAACTTTTCAACGCATTGCCAACTAAGGTCTTCAATTTTCCTTCTCCGTTTTGAAAAGAATTTTCAAGATCTCCGAGTCTGGTCTTCAGTTCTTTATTTTCTTTATCAAGCCGATGGACGAGTCTTTTAACTTCAGTAAGCTCCCTCTGCATATATTCTAGTTTTTCTTCCAAGCCAACTCGGTCATTGTCGTCGGTATTGCCAAGCTCACATTTAAAGGGCTTGAAAACCGTAATAAAAACACAAAGAGAAATCAACAACATTCTACAGACAATCAGTTAGCTCTTTGCATTCAGGACAAAACCTTATTGTGCACTTTAAGATATAAAATGTCAAGACATACCTTATCGTGAGAGACGATATGACGTTTTCCTCTTCATTTCGCACTAGAAACGAGACTTATATTAGTAAAATATGGAGATATTACAAACAGTATTAAAACTCATAAGTCCATTGAACAATGCAGAGCAAAAAAACTGAAATACAAAATAAGAGCAGCTAGAGCTTACAAGGACCTCCGAAACATCTGAGGTGGGATCAGGTGCCATGGAGGAATGAAAATCCCCTGCCGACCGGTCATATACGCCGTGTGCTCCTTGCAATAATCGGGAAAATATGAGAAAATTTAGTCGACAATTCAGTGTATAAATAAAGGTCTGACAATGCGTATGAAAAACGTCAGTCAGTCAGCATTTGACTCAATTATAAATCATATTTGCTTAAAGGGTCATTGTATCGGCCATAGAACTTACGAAATGATGACTTTAAACCTTGTTGTACATGCACTTCTTTAATCAACTTATTTGTCAATAACTTGCATCATTTTAGAAATCGTTGATACGGAGACCATTTCCTTGTGGATGGAAACAACTGTGAGATAAACGTATACTTCTTCATAAGTAATGGAAGTTGACAACTGAAAAGTTAAAGCCCTTGTGTTTAATCGGAAAGCTCTGTTGTAAGATGAACATCAATGAATATCAAAATATGAAAGAACTGGGTACGGTATGCATAACGAGGCGGCCCTGTCTCTAAATCTGATTGAAGTTTTTTTTACAAACATGCTCACGATGTGTCCTTTCAAAATCAATTTTTATTATTTAATTATTTGGAATTATCTTTTACCGTTTTTCCGCCAGAGGTTTGGGAAATAGGTGCATTTTCTTCAATAATTACAACTTTTGACGTAGCGACGTCATCACGACGTTACTGATTTTAACGTTACATTAAATGAAATCTGTAAATTCTCTTAACCGAAAACTATTTACTTAATCCTGCCAATATTCCAGTAAATCATTTTGAACTATCTTTCAATTCATCATATCGTTGATAGTTTGAAATAGTTTAAATATTTTCAGAAATATATAATTTTTTAACATATGATTGTACCAAACACGCTAGTCTGATTCTGTGGTATCTTTCATTTCGAGCTTACCAAAATTTATCGTAAAGGCATATGAAATAATATTTCAAAAATGCTATTTTACACTTTTCATAAAAGTTCATTTCGGCCAATGAAAGATTGTACATGCTGACGAGATCATTGTATCGATTGATTGAAATGAAGGATGCGAAATGATGAATTTAAATAAGATTGTTGATATACATGTTTCATCAAATTTGTTTGCCATTAGCTTGCTTCGTTTTAGAAATTTAGCATGCTCTTGTGCACTGGACCTTACATGCAGTAACAAGTATGTATAGCTATTCCAAACAGGTATTAGATGTTGATAGAAAAATTGATTGATTGATTGACTGTATACTGTTTAACGTCCCTCTCCAGAATAAATAGAAAAATTGTTATCGCTTTGATTATAGAGTTTATTACAACAGAAACATTTTCAAAAATTGGAGTAATTATCTATTTTCAACTGAAAATATGTCTTGGATAGAGCTGTATATATGCCGAGTTGAGGTCCGAAGCAAGTGTTTTCTTCTTTGCATGTACAGGATTTTGAATAAATTCTGCTTCGTATAAATACAGAAATAGGTCTGTTATTAACAGGGAAACCTGGTTCGATTTCTGTTCAACACACAAACCTATTTTTGGACAAAAAATACTACAGACAAGTAGACGGCAGAAAACATGCATAATATCTGTTCTTTTGCGAAGTGCCTAGCATTATAAGTGGTTTCTTTTAAAACTGAGGTCCTTTGTCATGGCAGGTGCTTGCACAATAAAGTATCCCCGCTGCTCAAGGGCATTAAGTGCCAAAAATAGGTCTAAACCTGAAGCCCAACACAGGCTGCTGTTATATCTTTATAATTTACGTATGAGTTATGAATTCCTGAATGGGACATTTAACACCATACAATTGAACAATCATTTCCATTAAACAATGAAATCACTAACAATATTAAACAAAGAAGTTAAGTTAGATATTGTCCATTTATTGCAATTCTGTTTCACAGACAGAGAAA